>NC_081411.1:251290748-251598803 GCF_030272615.1 Cryptomeria japonica
TCGACATATAGATCACTGACACCAAAAGACTGATCACCGGCACCATGGCCGACATGAATTTTGCTTAAATGTATTTTGTATTTAATTGTAAAATATTTTGTAAGCCAACTTGGTGGATTGTAACATGACTCATATATGTATGAGATCATTGTAGATCATTTAGCAAGAGAAGATGAAAGGTTTAATGCAGACCTAATATGCAAATTGTAAGGCAGATATTGGATAAGGGTTTATGTATGTAGCAGAGCTTAAACTGGTACTGAATCTAGCATAGTAGATGTTGATTTGAAGCAGTACAAGACATTGGATTTGTACAATCCATTTTGTAAGTCAGTGTGACTTCTTTCTGTAATTGAGCAGTGAGCTCTAGGCACTTGGCCTTCCTGCATGTGCAGGCCCCTATTGTAAACAACAATATTCTCTTTTTGGGCAGTAAGCGAATATTGTGGGTCACAAATCCCACTGAGGTTTTTCCCACACCGCGTTTCCTCATTAAAATTACTATGCTATGGTGTGTCTCTTATGTTGTGGTTATTGCTCTTATTTACTGCATTATTTTTGGTTTACCGGTACATAGTTTTGATATGCTTTTCATGCTATTAGTTAAGAAAATTATCATACCAATGGGATATTGATTCACCCCCCCCCCTCTTAGTATCTTTGGGAAACCTAACAAAATGAAGTTTGAATTAGACTTGCTTCCTCAGGACACAACTCCTCACAACTTTCTGAATTTCATCAAACCATTAACAACTTTGTATGCGGTATTGGGTGAAATAGGGAGTCAAGTCACTCTTTCAAATATGGATTGCTGACGAAGTTGCAATTGACTTACTATACTTTAAAAGAAATTGGACTTCCATTGGATGGAGAGTGGAGCACCCTACAAAAACTGGCACAAAGATCTCATGAATCATAGTATGTATTGCATAGTTTTCTACTTTTGGCATCGCTTGAAATAACTCTATTTTATGTACAAAAAAATGCAACACTTACTATTACTAATCCAACCTATGATGCACACCTTCAGCCTTGTAAATTTGTATTCTCAAATTCTCTTAGATTTTAACTTTTCTGCCTTTCTTGATTTTTGATTTCTAGGTTTTGTGCACTGTTATTCTCTATATTTAATTTGTCATGGCTTGAATTAAGTTTTAAATTTGAACTCTTTTTTTTAACAGGATGAGGAGACATGTAGTAGCTGCTAAATTGCTAATATGGCCTATGATGGTCATAGATAGCTTCAACCTTGTAAAATTTGTATTCTCAAATTCTCTTAGATTTTAACTTTTCTGCCTTTCTCTATTTCTGATTTCTAGGATTTATGCATTTCTATTCTCTATATTTAATTTGTCATGGCTTGAATTAAGTTTTAAGTTTGAACTCAATTTTTTGAACTAGATTAGGAGACATGTAGCAATTACTAAATTGCTAATCTGGCCTATGATGGTCATAGATACCTTCACCCTTGTAAAATTATACTATTTGTGATACTGATGGGACAATAGATTCAGTTCCTTGGTAATTGATTTTGATGTTGATTCTTCACATGTTGAAAATAGACCTGAAGCTATTGTTGCTACCTTGTTTCTATAAAAGGGAATTTAGGGTCATTTGTAAAGGTTTCTGAAATTTTGTATTGACTTTTGCATAGAGAATCACATAGAGTTGTGTATTGAATGAATTATATCATATGGCTATATTTTGAAAGAATTAATGAAAATCTCAACATGTCTATATAAACATAACTCTATCAATAAACACATTATGTTCTTTTATTCTGCTATTTTCTATCTAAAATTAGAAAGTTGAAAAATGCAATTGCAAATCCATATTAAATTTTAATTGCAAAAAGTTGTTAGGCATAAAAAATATCATCAAGTTATCAACCACAATAATATGTTTTTATAATATGAATGATGAAATATAGTAATAAGATTAATAAATACCTAGGAATTGCTAGTGCTAAATCTCTTAAAGTTGACATTCCTCCTCAACAAATTCAGAGCTTCCTTGATTCTTGTTTGTGCTTTCTTCACTCTAAGTCTCCATACCTCCACTAAACTGCATCTCAATGCTACCAGTAGGTCTAGTACATGAGTCAATTGTCTCATTGCCAGTTTGGTTTGAAGTGTTTCCCAAACCTCTTCTTTCACATTTGGACCTCCAGATTTTTCAGTGCCCTATCGTAAGGAAAAGTGTGGACATCATACCTAGATGTATAGAGCCTCAAGAAATTATGCAAATTCTTGTCTAGTTTTTTTCTTAGCTTTGATTTTGGGAACCTCAAAGAACTAAAAACTCTTTCATCCTCCACTGAACCCAATATCATGGTAAGAAATAAATCAGCAAGCTTGAAATATACTGATATTGAATCACGCATCACTTTGCTCTGACCTAGATTTGTCCAAAGCCTTGTTACTGATCCCTCTTTGTGGGGGTTCTCCATTACATCATATTGTTCCCTCATAGTGTATGAAAAATGGGTTGATTTCTCTCTAAGAAGAGTTTCATTTAAAATGCCATTTATAGTTACTCCATTGAATTCTTTGGATTTGAAAAATTGATTTATCAAAGAGAATATCTTAGTTTGAAAATCAACTGAACTCTTGAGGTTCCAATATTGAGGAAACACAATAGACATGGCTTCAAGTAGTTTCTCGGGAGAGAATCTACTTCTAATATGTGAGGAAAGATCATAGGAAATTTTCTTCACAGAAGTAGTTATAGACTCAATAATCTTGCTAAACTCTTCCCTTGTAACTCTTGCTAGTCGCTTCTTGGGGTGCTTTCCTGGTTCCTCAAGCTTGACCGTGGCAAATAAGTGCATTGGTATCTCAACTCCACATACACTAGCACATAACTCCTCATTTGCATCAATCTGTAAAAAGTTATCAGGATTGTTCAAATCTGTGAGTGTCTGCCACGTAGCAAATTTTTCATCAGATAATGTTGGTTGAGATCCATAGAGATTATCGAGGGTGAGGCATTTCATCTTACTTAGCTTAGCATATTCTACAATATACATAGCTTTTTGCTAGGATTTTTTCATAATATTCCTCATTTCCTCTAGCATGGGGAGAAGAGCTGCTTAAGTTAAGAGTGTCTCTATATTACTTAACCTGTGAAGTAGGTTAGGAAATTTTGGTTGCTTTGATTCGTCACAATTTGTGTGAAATAGTCCAATCAAGGATGGATATTCTAAAAAAACTTGATGCGCTGGTCCATCCAAAGAGATCCATGTTTGGTATCATTATCCTTAAGAAGCTTGTTCCCATTGGTTATTCCATCAACAAAGTGTTGAAATTTCATAAATCATTTGGGACTTCGATAGAAGTGTGAGTAGAGCTCTCTGATTAAATGTTCAATTTTTTTTACTAGAGCATGCTTTCTCACAATTCCAAAAGCTAGATTCATTTTGTGGGTCATGCAATGAATGCCAGTAATGTAGGGTGTACAAGAACTTTCCATCTCTACGCAAAGACCATTCTTATGACCTTGCATTACTGAAGCTCCATCCACTCCAGCACACACCAAATTTTTAGCAATTGTCGTGTCATCCATGCCTCCATATTCAATTAAACAACTCTTTACTAGTTGAAATAATTTTTCCACTGTCACACTATCCTTCATTTTAGAAATAGATAGTAGATGAGGTTGGTGAGCATGATTTTGTACAGTATAAATATGCATGCATACCCACGAAGTATTATCTACTATACTAACTTCATCTAAAGATAAAGCAATAAAGTTTGACTCTCTTATTTTTTCATTTACATCTTATTTTTCAACCTCAACAAGACAACTTTCCCATTCCCATCCCCTGTTTACTAACCAATGACTATTAGGATAGTTAGGAACTTTCAAAAAGTGTAATAAACCACTCATTGATGGGTAGTCTGTCATAGCACATCCTCTACTCAAAATATAAAAAACAACACTTAACTAAACAACTTTTCCCAGTTGTTCTATTTGCATTGCTTTTCCAAGAATAGTTTCAATAGAACCTTTAACTTCGACATGCTTCATCTATATTTTCTCTTGAAAATAAAATTCTTCACCATTCCTCACATGCTTACATTCCTCCTTTGTTTTCCATCTTATCACAGAGTTTTCAACTCCATCTATCATTTGTTTTTCATAAACTTTACCCATATTCTTTTCTATAGTGTCAATTTTTAGTTGCAACCTCTTTTCCTTTTTATGTTTCCAAGTGCAAATCTTACAACTGCATTCTATTGGAGGCTCATCTTCAATTTTTTTCTCCACTGGTTCAATGAATTGATACTTTGACACCCAATTAATTTGAAAATTTCTCACTGACATATCCCACTCTCGATCCTTTTTGATTTGGGTTGATCCTTTTTTTATTTCTCTTTTCTTTTCCCCTTTTGTACATTGTCATCTATGGCATTATCTCCCAAGTCAATTATATCATTCCAGCTAACCTGGGTATCTACCAGAAAATCTTCTTCAAGTTCATCGTGATCTAAGATATCAGGTTCATTGCCTTGTTTAATATGGGGTGTAGTTTGTGAATATTATACTTGTACTTATGTTGATGTTCCTTCCTGATTTTCACCATAATCTTTGTCAATACCAAAGTACAAAGACAAGATTCTACATTTTGTTGGCCTCTCTTGGCCTTCCCCACATTCAAGATTCCTACCCTTCTTGTTTGACATCACCAAAAAAATAAAGACTGTAAAAAAAATATCAACTTGTTGAAGAAGTAATAATAGACTATATGATTCATTGGTCCTACGACCTACAATCTAGATATTTGAGGTCTCCTAGGTGACCGTTGACGGGTCTCTACTGAATAATAATGAACTCAAAAGTGCAAACAGATAGAGATGAATTCAGAATAATAATATAACACTTCAAAAATATGATCACTTACATTTAGGTCACTAGCAGTCACCAAAGGAGTCAGCAACAATGGTTGTTCCTGGTCTGAAACTTTGCTAGTCATCCAAATTGAGAGCTCAGAACCGACAAAATTGTGTAGAGATAAATATGATCTTTGACTATATTTATACCAATCCTTATTTGGTGAATTCAGTGGGAACTTAATATGGTATACAAATATTTGGTGAATCACTCTTAACTATAACACGTCTTATGTAATTTTTGAGGTGATTATGGGTCATCCAATTAATTGGCAATTATAATAGAGCTAGCAAAAATTGGGGTGAATTGAGACACGCTTCTGCAAAATACCAGGCAAATTGAGTCCTCCTGGCCAATAAATCTTTATATGGCTATTGGTGAATTATGGCCATCTATTAAGGCAACCTCAACATGGCCACCCCCGGTCAGTACAATATATTCATCATTTTCTAGGTCTTCAACGTGAAATATTCACCATTGGAGAATATTCGCCACTAATGTAAACCCTGATCCTAGCTTCAAACCCTCATTGCATTGTCCTTAGATGTCTAATTTGAATGAAATTAAAAAAAAACTTTTTCGCCACTAAAGTAAACCCTGATCCTAGCTTTAAACCCTCATAGCTTAGTCCTTAGATGTCTAATTTGAATGAAATTAAAAAAAAATCTTTCTCAAACACCCTCAACTAAATGGTAATCTTAGATCTCCACCAATATGACCCATAATAAGCCTACAATAGAAATCCTTAAAGAGGAAACCCTCAAATCTACTATTTATTTCAGGTTTTTTTAATTCTTTAAATGATTATTTTATGCAAGAGTGGAGCATACTCAAATTTTCAAGATCCATAAAATTTGTAATCTAGATCCCTCAATATAGACTAGAACAAGAAAAAATCCCACAAGCTTTCACACCATGTAAGAGTTTGTATAGAATGATACATACTATGAAAGATTTGGTTGAATATTTTAACCACCCAAGATCTAGGAATTTCAATGAAAGCAAGAGAGAGATGAGCTATGAGAGAATGATGATATTGTTAGGTCCCAGAGACAACTGAGAGGGGGGGGGGGGGGGGTGAATCAGTTGTCTAATAAATTCAAACCAAAAACCATTTAACCAACTTAATGCTTAATACCGGTAAACCAGTTAAGTATGGCGGTAGATAGTGTTAACAGTAAATTGCTATACCAATAAAGATTAATGCATGAAACATTAACATAAAGTCATCCACTACACATAACACCAATAATTGTATGTGGAAACCCTGTAAGGGGAAAATCCACGATGGGAAACCTTACCCACAATCAGATGATACTACTGCAGATAGTAAGTGTACATAAATGGGGTCTGCACATGCAGAAAGGCCAACAGCCTAGAGCTCGCTGCTCAATCACAAAATGGGAGTCACACTGACTACAGTTGGATGGTTAAATCCAATAAGAATGTACTACACAAAATAGCATCTTCATATGTTGGATTCAGTACCGGTGTAATGCTGATATGCTTCTACAAAAACCTAGCTTCACCTTCAAATGATGTCTTCATGTATACCTCTGCTTAATCTCACATATACCTTCTCACAATTCTTTTTTGCATTCCACATTCGATCTTACAAATAAGATCTTACATTTATACCATAACCTAAGACCAATTTTAGTAGGTTGGCTCTACAAGATATTACAATAAAAATATTTTACAAACAATATAATATCGGATGCAATAACCAATTGAACATGTCGGCTTAATGCATTTACAACAATAATAAATCATCTCCATAGCGTGCCATGCTAATCTGGAAAAGATAAACCTAACGGTGTAACCCTAGGTAACCCTGGACCTATTTGCCGGTAAAAGCAAATATGCAAATATGAATATACCAATGATTAATTCTTCAAAACAAAGTGTCCACATGATGTGTTCAACATTACCAAGTGTCTTCCATATTATTCCAAGAGCCAGTTATCATTATATCCTGTTGGTGAACCATATACCAGTAACTGTGCAATAGTTACTTGCTTGCCAGTGAATGTTGCTGGATCTCCAAAGTGCTAGTGTTCCAGTAGGTGTTGACATCAATGACAAAACCATACCAAAATACCAACAATCTCCCCCTTTGGCATTGATGGAAACACAAGGTGGAAAAACCATCAAAGTGCCAAAACATAAATGCCAAATACCAAAAACAAACAATCTCTCCTAAAAAACAATCTCTCCCCCTGGGAGCAACATGTGTTTATCCAAAGTTTTATTTTCAATACCAATCTCTCTACCAATCTCTCCTCAAAAGAAAATGTGTTTTTCCATAGATATCTCTCCCCCTTTGACATCAAATGCCAAAGTTACAAAAATCAAGTTCATATAAAATACCAATCAATTCAATATACCATCTACTCCCCTTGAGAAGTAGCTTCCTCATCAAAGACCAGAGTAAAAGATTTGTCTTTCAATTCTGTCGGTTGATGACAATCATCAACTATCTAAGTCTCTACCAATGGTGGTATGACTCCAAGCTAATCTCTGAGATATTCAAAAGTCTCCTTTGGCAAAGGTTTTGTGAAAATATCTGCAAGTTGTTCTTTAGTATTCACATAAACTAGTTTTATCTCCTTTTCTTCAACTTTTTCCGTTAGAAAATTCAGTTTGATAGAAACATGTTTTGTTTTAGAGTGTAATACTGGATTCTTAGATATATCAATTGCTGCAGTGTTATCACAATATATAGTAATAGGTTCCTTGCATTTTACCTTTATGTCTTTCAACATTTGCTTAAGCCATAGTACCTATGTATAGTTAGTTGCTATTGCAACATATTCTGATTCTGCTGTTGATAAAGATGTACAATTCTGTTCTTACTCAACCAAGAAACTAATCTCTTTCCAAGAAAGAATGCTCTGCCGGTGGTGCTTTTTCTATCATCCACATCTCCTACCCAATTTGCATCTGTGTATGCACATAGGTCAAAATTTTCATCTCTAGGATACCATAATCCAAGATTTGTTAGGCCTAGTTTGTGTCAAATACATTAAACCTCCTATCATAGATTTGTATCTAGTTGGATTAACAGGTGTAGATTCATCCCTTTGAGATAATTTGTCATTTGTAGTCATAGGTGTGCTTACCGGTTTAGAGTTCTCCATCCCAAATTTCTTTAGTAATTCTTTCAAGTACTTGGATTGACTCAAAAATATACCTTTATCAGTCTGTGAAATCTACAATCCTAAAAAGAATTTTATTTCTCCAATCATAGACATTTCAAATTCTTGCTGCATTTTAATAGAAAATTTCTTACATAATCCATCTTCTCCTCCAAAGATTATATCATCAACAAATACTTCTATAATCAAGATGTCATCATTAGTTATTTTGTAATATCCATACAGAGCTTTTCTTAACCTACAAACCATATCATTGTCATCTGTTAAAGAAAATCCATCAAGTTGTTCAATATAGACTTCCTCTTCAAGATCTCCATTCAAGAATGCACATTTAATATCCATTTGATAAACTTTGTAGTCCTTGTGAGCTGCAAAAGCCAAGAATAATCCGACTGCCTCAATTCTAGCTACTGGTGCAAAGGTTTCATTGTAATCAACTCCTTCTTTCTGAGAATATCCTTTACACACTTGTCTTTCTTTGTTTCTGACAACCTTACCATCTTCATTTAGTTTGTTTCTAAATACCCATTTGGTTCCAATTACATTTTTATCTTTAGTCCGGGGAACTAATGTCCAAGTATTATTTTTCTCAATTTGTCCTAATTCTTCTTCCATAGCTTTAATCCAAAATTTATCTTCACATGCCTCATTGATAGATGATGGTTCAATTTGAGAAATAAGACATACCTCTTCATTTTCCAATATTCCTCTTGTCATAACTCCTTTAAATTTGTTTCCAATTATCTGATCTTCAGAATGATTCAATCTTACATACCGGGGTGTCTTAGTTTGTTGTTGTTCTTCAATTACTGTGGAATCCTCTGATGGTACCGGGGTAACTGGATCTTCATTCTGTACTGGTAGATTTAGTGTAGGTTCATTTGTCACAATTTCTGTTGCTGGTTCAGAGTTTATATACCTTGAAGTTCCTTTGAATTGTTCATCAATCTTTACATTTGTACTCTCAACAATTTTTTGCAATCTTTTATTAAAACATCTATATGCCTTGCTCTTAGATGAATAACCAAGAAATATTCCTTCATCACTTCTAGGAATTTTTTTTTTAATATACTCATCTCTTCTAATATAACATTTACTTCCAAAAATTCTGAAATACTTAAGAGTAGGAGTATTACCAAACCATAGTTCATGAGGGGTCTTACCGGTTTCACCTTTGATGTGAACTTTGTTGAATGTATAGACAACAGTGCTAACTACTTCTCTCCAATACACATGTGGTAAATATTCTTTAGATAACATACTTCTTGCTGCATCCAAGATAGTTCTATTTTTCCTTTCAACAAATCCATTCTGTTGTGGTGTCTGAGGTGCTGATAACTGTCTTTTGATTCCATTCACTTCATAGAATGTATTAAAGTCTTTATATGTAAATTCTCCTCCTTGATCCGATCTTAAACATTTGATTTTCTTACCAGTTTCATTTTCAACCATTGCTTTGAACAGTTTGAACTTTCCAAGTGCTTCTGAATTTTCTCTGAGAAAAGTAACCCAACACATCCTAGGATAATCATCAATAATTAGCATGAAATATCTATCACCTTGTAAGCTTTTAGTTCTAGCTGGACCACATAAATCAGTGTGAATTAAATCAAGAGCATTATTGGATTTTTCTGGAATACTTTTGAAACTAGCTCTAACTTGTTTTCCAAATTGATATTCCTTACAAATTATATTCTGAGGTGATGAAGGAATATTTTTTGGTTATTCATCTAAGAGAAAGGCATATAGATGTTTTAATAAAAGATTGCAGAAAATTGTTGAGAGTACAAATGTAAAGATTGATAAACAATTCTGAGGAACTTCAAGGTATATAGACTCTGAACCGGCAACAGAAATTGTGACAAATGAACCTACACTAAATCCACCAGTACAGAATGAAGATCCAGTTACGCCGGTACCATCAGAGGATTCCACAGTAATTGAAGAACAACAACAAACTAAGATAGCCCAATATGTAAGATTGAATCATTCTGAAGATCAGATAATTGGAAACAAATTTAAAGGAGTTATGACAAGAGGAAGATTGGCAAATGAAGAGGTATGTCTTATTTCTCAAAATGAACCATCATCTATCAATGAGGCATGTGAAGATAAATTTTGGATTAAAGCTATGGAAGAAGAATTAGGACAAATTGAGAAAAATAATACTTGGACATTAGTTCCCTGGCCTAAAGATAAAAATGTAATTGGAACCAAATGGGTATTTAGAAACAAACTAAATGAAGATGGTAAGGTTGTTAGAAACAAAGCAAGACTAGTCTATCAAAGGATGCAAATATACAATAATAAACAATTTGAGATTACAAAGGAAATCCATAAGATAAGACAAGGTGAACATAGGATTGCATAAGATAATAGCATATGCCTTAATCGTAATACTTTGAGGCATAAAGTGATAACTATTCTATGTGTAGGTAACAAGTATGAATAGGACCTAGCTAATGAACTACCTAAGTAAAATACTCCTTTCTCACCAACAAATATAAAATTTGGATGTTTGTAGATTTTACAAGTTTTATGGATTTTACCTCATAGATAGTCCAATAAACTAGTTGTATTGATCATATTTTAGCTTATGTTTTTAAGGTTTATTTCATTGAGAGTGCATACAAGGAGATGGGATTTCCAATTATTTTATTTACGCAAGAAAATTTCTAGGAAAATCCTAATCTTGTCTTTGTTTTCAACATGTAGGGTCCTCTTTTTCTAGAACAATGTCTTCTTAGTGATGATTAACATATTAGGTGTTCAAAATTAGAGATTTCATTAGTTGATGCATTAGGACCTATGTGGATTGATGGATCGGGATTTATATGGGTATTTGAGTGATCTAATGTGTGATGAATAATAAGTGTATCTAGGAAAATGGAAATCATCAAAGCAATATCAATATTAGTCATAGCTCAATCACAAAAGCTCAAGTGCAATGATCAATCCTAACACACTCAATAAAGACATGAAAAGTAAAACATTAAAAACTAAAAACTAAGCAAACCAGATGTAGATCTGAATGTCTCCTTCATGCGGCTCCATTGTCCTTCTTTCTTCTCCAAATAGCCTTTGTTTGTGGATCTCACCTTCAAGTGCATAAACCTAATGTGAAAGCAAGATTGACATTGGCACAAGAGTACTCAAAGCGTGATTGATTCGACAAAGTGATTATTAGATTAGGATTGAAGAAATTCATCCAATTTATAGATAAATTGGAGAAAAGACAAGATTAGCATGAAATTAATATTAGAGGCAATTGATTTCAAAATGGGAAAATTGAGTGGAAAGAAGAAGGTTATGACACCTTCTATGTCATGAATTATGACATATTGCCAATGCAAAGGTTAGAAGACTAGAGGCTTATGACATCTTGCTATGTCAAAAGTATGACGCATGAGAAATTCATGCTTCCACCGAAGCACAAAAATAGGGAGAATAGAGAAAATTAATTAGGTGGAAATTAAATTTGACAAATTAGGAAATAGGTGGAAATTAGGAATTGATGAAATTAGAAAAATTAGGAAATTAGAAAATTAGAAAATTAGAAATAATGAAATTTAGGAAATTAGGTGAATTAATTAACAATTTTTCATTCATTAATTAATTCACAAAAAGAGAGGGAATTAGTTAGCCAACTAAATAAATATTTAATTGTGACAAGAAGACTTAGGATAAATAAATAAATTATTTAACCTAGAGGAAAAATGACAAACAAGATTAAATGAATAAATCATAAAACCTTAGAAGATTAGGTCTTGACAAAAGATAATTGATGTAGATTTGATTTAATCATGATTCTGACTTGATAAATGATTTGATTGATAAACAATTGAGATTGGTTGACAAATTGACCAATATTGATAAAGGGACCAAATTGATATGCGCCAATTGACATGATTGAAGAGGACAAGGATCGATGACAAATCGATTGCAAAATTGATGAGATTGACAAGGACAAGGATCGATGACAAAATAGATCACAAGACGACAAGATTGATGATAAATTGATCAAAAGACAAGAATCAATGACAAATCGATCGCATGATGACAAAATTGATAAGAGGACAAAAACCCTAATTAGGATTGATGATGTCCAAAATGATGACAAATTAGCACGCACATTGATGCGACAGAATAATATTGACCAAAATCATGATTGAAGATTGTTGTCGACAAGACCAATTTCGAAAGTGAGACAACTGAAGAATGCAGAAGAAAGACTCAATGCTCACAAATGATAAAGACCAAGTGCGTGACATAGGAGAAATGTTAATGCGACGCAAAAACCCTAAAATAAGGTAATGCGTAAATGTTTAAAGTATGATTCTGCAATTATTGACCATTTTTAGGTGTCTACATTTTGCCCCTCTTTGAGACAATGCGATTTTAAGTGTTGTTTCAAAGAACAATAATGAAAATGCCCCAGATAATGACATATGCATGCCCCCTCAAGGAATTGGCTGGAAACATGCAGAGAAGAGGCCAATTGATCGATAAAAATGATAGAAAATGATAGGAGCAAACAAACTGACAATCGGAGATTGAATGCACAAAGGACAAGAAATCAAAGATGCAAAAGACCACGACCAACATAAGATGGAGAGGGTGCACGTCCATCTATGCACTGACAAAGATCTATAAATGAGGCAAAGAGCATGAAATTTGCTCATTTGCACTAGCTCAAGAAGAGGATTTGTTGCTCTGGAAAAGGACACTTGCAGAGAGATGGTGAACATTCCAAGGGCAGATCACCTCGAAGAACATGTATGCACATTCAGATGACCGGACGAAGAGGGAGTAGTGGTATGTATCTCAAAAACCCATGTTTTCAATTTTATGAATTTGACTTGCTTGCCGGACATTGCGGGGCCCACAGGGGATGCAGAAAGGGACTCCTGCGCTTGTGTAGGGCGAATCCTGCACTTGTGTAGGGTCTTCTACGCTTTTGTAGGGGGACACAGGCGTAGGTTATGATACACAGGCGTAGGATGCAGAACACAGGCACAGAAGTGCATTGGCAACCCTAATTTTGGTCAAAACAGCATGCAAATGATCCGAAAAAGGGGGAGAAGGGTAGGATAGGTCAGAATAGCTTAGAAACACCTTGATTTGTGGATAAAAATGAGGAAATGCAACCCATAGGAGCAAACCCTAAAACTGACAAAATATGCCCCAATTATGATGCAGAGTCGACAGTATCCATTGATCACATGGGAGAACTGACCTGACTGCTTCATGCTACGAGATAGACTCAGGAGCATGGATAGAGATACATTAGCAAGACTTGGGATATACTATGTCACATTCATGCCCGAGATTAGGGCAAACATAGGATTGCTTACCGCATTGGCAGAGCGATGGCATTCGGAGACCTCCTCATTCCATCTAGCAACTGGAGAGGCGACGGTGACACTGGAGGATGTATGGCGTATCCTCTACATTATGATTCATGGAGAGATGGTAGAGTATGACCCAGTGATAGGGAGAGATGCATTGTGCATATTATTTGAGTGTGACATAGAGGATCTAGATATCGTGGAGAGGGAGATTGGCTGGGAGACCATGGCATCAGAGTATGATCGATGATATGTGGTGATAGCATACCTATTAGCAGGAGAAAGACAAGGACATGGATTCCCTATTGGATGGGGAAGAGTTCTAGAGCGGATGGCGATAGAGGGGATAGTGTATGCATGGGGACCATGTGTACTAGCTATGCTATATTTTCAGTTGCATCAGATAGCATTTCAGGGAGTGCAGACTTTGAGCTGTGGAGTTGCATTGCTACAGGTATGGGCATTTGAGCATAGAGCCATATGTCGACTGATTACAGAGAGACAGGTAGTACCACATCGACCATATGTGTACTACTATGGGGGAGCACTAAGATATGGTCCTTTTGGATACATATTATATTGGCGACATGAGCTAGACAGACTAAGAGAGTTCACATGGAGACCATATAGTGATTGCCCTAGATGGTCAGATGATAGTGATGAGCTACTGTATTGTAGATAGGAGAGGTACCTGATTGGGCGACCAGTGAATCGCTAGAGAGTGATTGAGTTGTACCTTCCAGAGAGAGTCAGATGACAATTTGGAGAGAGGCAGGATGTACCTAGGAGGACTGCACACTTTGCCCGATCTCACAGAGAGACGAGTCAGTGGGGGAGTATGATTCAGCCACACATAGCATATACAGACTTCTCACAGCTACAGTAGAGACAGTGGGATTGGAGATCAAATGTGGTAGATGCCGGGACAATAGAGGAGTATGAGAGATGGTTTGCACGACGACGGTCAGTGCCATTGACAGATCTGGATATTCCAGTACCTAGGCGACAGGAGGACTTCCCACTCGCTAGAGAGGAGGAGGGAGATGATGAGGACGAGGAGGATGAGGGCGGTGAGGAGGATGATGGGGATGAAAAGGATGGAGATGAGGATGGGGATGATGAGGATGGAGATGAGGATGGGGATGATGAGGATGAGCCAGATTCAGGAGAGCATGAGGCATTGCAGGATATACCCATAGAGCTGGAGACAGCTAGCATAGAGGAGATGGAGATGTGTAGGGCTACCATAGCGAGTCAGCATGATCACATTGTGACTTTAGAGAGAGAGAATGAGCAGTTCAGAGTGGAGATAGCCAGACTTACAGCGGCGCGAGATGTAGCAATAGCTCAGGCACATCGAGAAGAACAGAGAGTCACTGAGTATATTGGGTCGATTTGGGATGCCAGTGCACGGGAGATGGCACAGATGCTGGTAGAGACCAGAGAGGAGATACGCCATTGGAGGACACTATATGAGAGTGCAGTTCCACCAAAGCAAAGAGCACTATCATATCAGGCACGATCGAGGACAGAGAGTAGGGCACGCTCTCGGAGGTCATTGAGCAGCATGGGGGTGAGTGGACCTATGAGACCACCACAGCCAGGACCAGGAGGGACATCATCCGTGAGACATGGCAGGGATGAGGAGGACAAAGGGAGCACCCAGTGACAGAGGCATGTGCTCCTTAGGACAGACAATGGACAGTATGTAGTTTGACATTTTGTAGTCAGCCTGCGGGCCATACTTAGGATAGACAGTCCAATTTTGTACTCTGATATTATGTTGATACATGATATGATATGCATCGATATGATGGGATGCACTTTGTTATGACATATGTTATTTTACATGTATGGATGACTTATGCACTATTTATTGTGGAACATGTATGGATATATATATTTTTTTATGTGTTTTTGATGCATTTATAATATGAAATGGATAAAATGCTTCATATGATGCTTGGTGTAATACAAATGCACTAACCAAATGGATGCAGGATGCAGCATATGTGTTTGGGGAAATTGGAGCACTAGACTGAACTAACTATCCGAACTGACGGAAGAAATGTTAGTAAGAAGAAAATGAGATAGAGGATAATTAGAGATGAAGAAAAACTTGCTTTCAGTAATGCACTTTGTAGGTGAGAACCTTTATTTTAATGTAGCAAAATAGATGCGTAGCATCATGGCATTGAAAGCCAGAGCTGAAATGCAACCCTTTTTGCAAAAGATAGACACATTGCAGACAAACAACAATCACAAAAAAAAGAAAGGGACCATGAACCATCCCGGTCACTCTAAATCACTCAGTGACATCATCGAGCAACATACGAACATGATCAAAGATAAATCAATAAAAATATAAGATGCACAAATTCCAACAAATCAAACAAACATCTTGATCTTCATTGTCAAAAGTTGAAAGTGCTAATAGGACGATCATGCTGTTTGGTTTCAGGACATGCGATACCCCATCTAAGACAGGACACAGTCTGGTTTCGAGTATACCACACCCTATATAAGACCCATGATAGTAGCCAAGGACGAATGATAGTGATGCTGATGTTCGATTGTTATAACAATTGTGATCAGTTTGAATGTCTGGTTTGAATGAAAAAGTTCATCTATTTATGCATGATTTCACTAAAGCACAGTGTGTGATTGTGAGTCATTGGAGGGATGCTCAGTGATCTGTCTTACGCACAAAGGGGATAAAAATGCTTGTTTTTGGATTTGCGTTTCGAGATTTTACAATTTTTTTTTCAGGACTTTATTTGACTTTTTAGGGATTATGTCAGGACGTTTTGTCAATTTTTATGATTTTTTTCAGGACATTTTTTCAATTTTTAATAGAATTTTTTTCAGGGCATTTTTTCAATTTTTAATAGAATTTTTTCAAGACATATGTACAAGAAACTGGAGTATGCAAGACAATGATGTTGACCAATCACAGGCTTGGAACATAACATTGGGTCAAGACAAAGATAGGCATGATAAACTGGTCGAGAGAAAGTATAGCTAGAGGTCGTGACAGATGACAGAGCAATGATCTCATTACTCATGGTGCCTGATTGCCAGGTTTTCACCATGGTACTTGGCCAAAGCGCCTGTTTGCCAGGTTTTCACTAGAGGGCGAATCATTTTTCTTTACTTTTTTGCTCTTTTTTTCTTTTGCTTTTTTATTTTTTATTTTTTATTTTTTGTATTTTTTCTCTTTTTTTTTCACTTTTTTTGTATTTTTTCTCTTCTTTTTTTTTCACTTTTTTTTGTATTTTTTCAGGATCATACTAGAAGAAGTGCTGATAGAAAATTATGCCCAGTACTTGCGAAGGTGCATGCTGTTTACAGGATCAGACAAAGGTTCACCTTCTGGAGTGACAAGCTGATATGCCCCCGAGCCATAGGCTGTAATCACTATGAAAGGCCCAACCCAATTAGGTTCAAACTTACCTTTGATGATGTCAGTAGACTGTGCATTCTTAGGGTTTGCCTTTAAAACCATATCTCCCACTTTGAAGTGTCACCCTTTGACCTTCTTATTATAAGAGCGACGGAGACGGTTTTGATATGCTTGCAAATGTGTCAGGGTTGTCTGACGTTTCTCATCTAACATCTCAAGCTGATGCAACCGAGAGACTCTGTGTATCTCATCATCAATCAGATGTTGCAAGGAAACACGCAAGGAAGGAATCTCCACTTCCAAGGGTAAAATGGCTTCTGCACCATACACCAAGGAATAAGGTGTTGCACCAGTAGGTGTGCGGATAGAAGTGCGATAGGCCCATAGTGCTGGATTCAACTGTACATGCCAATCTCGACCAACGTCATTGACAACCTCCTTCAGGATCTTGATAATGGTTTTAGTTGATGCTTTGGCTTGACCATTACCCTGTGGATAGTATGGACTGGAGAAATGGTGTTGGATATGAAACTTTTCACATAGTTCCTTGACATCTTTATTCTTGAAGGGACGACCATTATCTGTGACTATGGCAAGAGGAACCCCATACCGACATATGATATAATTCAAGAGGAATTTTGAAATTTGCACTCCAGTGATATAAGTCATGGGGATAGCCTCGATCCATTTTGTAAAATACTCTGTGGCTGTAATGATAAACTTGTGTCCATTTGCAGATGTCGGGTGAATCTTACCAATAAGATCCAATCGCCATTGAGAAAGGCCACAGAGATATGATAGAATGAAGCTCTTGGGCTGGTGCATGAATGTAGTTTCCATGGATCTGGCATTTGTAGCACTTCTTATCAAAATCATGAACATCCTTTTCCAGAGTGGGCCAATAATACCCAGCACAAATCAACTTTTTGGCTAAGCTTAGACCATTGAAATGACCCCCACATATACCATCATGAACCTCGTGTAAAACCGTTTGTGCTTCGTCAGAATCCAAACACCTAAGGAGGGTATGGTCAAAGGAATGATGGTAAAGGGTGTCGGTGATGATGACATATTTGGCTGTCTGTCGGATGAAGGCTCGGCATTGGTTAGTGGAAAGGTTAGGTGGTAAGGTTTGGGATTTCAAATATTGATATACATCATTGTACCATGGGAAGTTGGAACCAACAAGAACGCACATCACATCTGCTGTCAGAATGTCAAAAGAAGGAACCAACAACTATTCGACCAAAAATTCACATTTGTCCATATTGTTTGGCATATTTAACATGGAGGTGATCGTAGCCATCGCATCTGCCAACTTGTTTTGCATTCTTGGAACTTGACTGAAATAGATAGCCATGAATTTTGTCTTGAAGAAATCTACCATATGCTTATAGGGAATAAGCTTTTCATCTTTTGTTTTGTAGTCATCATTCACTTGTCGGATGACTAATTGAGAATCTCCATAGACTTGCAAATGTGTGATATGCCAGTGAACCGCTACTCGGAGTCCTGTGACCAATGCTTCATACTCTACAATGTTATTGGTACAATGAAAAGTTATCCTGTAGGACTTCGGAATAGCACCACCTTGAGGGGTGACAAACAAGATGCCTGCTCCGGACCCAAACTTGGTATGGGATCCATCAAAGTATAACTTCCATTCATTGAGAACTTCCACTAATTGAGAATCTCCATAGACTTGCAAATGTGTGATATGCCAGTGAACCGCTACTCGGAGTCCTGTGACCAATGCTTCATACTCTACAATGTTATTGGTACAATGAAAAGTTATCCTGTAGGACTTGGGAATAGCACCACCTTGAGGGGTGACAAACAAGATGCCTGCTCCGGACCCGAACTTGGTATGGGATCCATCAAAGTATAACTTCCATTCATTAGAGGATGTGAGAGCAAAGATTGATTCATCTGGAAAATCGGTCAACATGGGATGATCATCATAAATAGGAGCCTCTGCAAGTTGATCTGCAATGACTTGTCCTTTTATCGCCTTTCGCTCCATATACTCAATATCAAATTCACTGAGGATCATAACCCACTTTGCTAGGTGATCCGTCAAAGCTGCTCTGCTAAGCAAGTATTTTAGGGGATCAATTTTTGCAACTAGCAATGTTTGGTGATTTAACATATAATGTCAGAGCTTCTGTACTGCAAATACCACTGCTAAGCATGCCCTTTCAATAGTTGAATAATTTAGCTCATAACCTACCAGTGTCTAGCTGATATAGTAAATAGCTCGCTCTTTGCCGTTCTCATCCTGTTGGGCCAAGAGAACTCCTAGTTCCATTTCAGTTGCAGAAATATACAATATAAAAGGCTTTCCTTCTATAGGAGGCATTAGAATAGGCGGCGATAGCAAATAGTCTTTGAGATCTTGAAAGGTTGATTGACATTGCTCAGTCCATTTAAAAGCGACACCATTATGCAATAGATGCTGGAATGGATGACATTTGTCGGCCAACTGAGCTATGAAGCAGCGGATTGACTGGAGCTTTCCTTGCAGACTATGTAATTGACGGAGATTAGAAGGAGGAGACATATCCATTATTGCTTTAACCTTGGCAGGGTCGACCTCAATGCCTTTGTGAGAAACAATGTACCCTAGTAATTTTCCAGCTGTACACCAAAGACACACTTCTTTGGATTGAGTCTAAGATTGTAGGTCTCCATTCGGTCAAAGATTGGGCCCAGGATGGCTAAATGACTATCTCTTGTGACAGATTTTCATAACAAGTCATCAACATAGTCCTCCATCAAAGTATGCATGAAATCCTGAAAAATTGTCGTCATTGCCCTTTGATATGTTTCGCCTGCATTTTTAAGACCGAAGGGCATCACATTCTAGCAGTAAGTACCCCAAGCACATGTAAATGTAGTCTTATGTTGGTCTTCAGGAGCAATGCAAATTTGGTTATAGCTGGAGAAACCATCCATCAATGAGAGCATCTCATATCCAGCAGTCATGTCAACTATGATGCCGATATTTGGCAATGGAAAATCATCTTTAGGGCATGCTTTATTGAGATCCCTAAAATCTATGCAGATTCTGATGCCCCCAGTTACTTTGCTAACTGGTACCAAGTTTGAAATCCAGTCTGCATAATCGATGGGTCTGATAAAGCCCACATTCAGTAGTTTCTTCAGTTCTACCTTGACCAAAAGAGCCACCTGGGGATGCATCTTTCTAAGTTTTTGTTTGACAGGCTTGGCATATGCTTTTAATGGCAAATGATGAAGAACTAATTCTGGATCAAGGCCCGACATATCTTCATAGGACCATGCAAAGCTGATCTTCTTCTCAAGAAAGAAATTGACAAAATCGATCTTTTCCTGTTGTGAGAGAGAAGCAGCAAAATGAATGACCTTAGGGTTGTCAGGTGTACCCAAATTAATTTCTTTGGTCATTTCCACAAGTAATGTTGATTTATCCTGACTTGATAGGGGTATGTCCACTCTTCCACCTTTGGGCACCTCAGAGAGGTTTTCACCCGTAGGTACGTCTTTTATTTTTACTTTTTCATGGTCAGAGAGTGCCTTACGGTTTTCACTCAAAGACCTATTCTTTTGATTTTTTACTTTTTCTTTTCTTTTTTCATTTTGATGACTGGAAGAGGGAGTTGACTCCCCAAAATATGCTGTGGAATCCAGGTCAATAGCAAATCCTTCCTTATGATCACCTTGTGGTATGCCTTCCCATAGTCTAAGAAATTCTGCAATTGCTTCATCATTTTGAAAACAATCCAATGTGAGTGGTTCTTGTTGGTCATGTTGGATAAGCTGGGGATAGATGAAGGGCATGTCATCATCAGTTTTTAGGAGAGAGAGGGCTGATATGGTAAAAATGTAAACATCTGTGGTATCACTATCCAAACTGCTTGTATCTGATTCGGAGCTTGGATCCCAGAATGACTCTATCCAAGCATTAGGACATGTTTTAGGAAAAGGAGTTATTTCATGTTTGTCTTCCATAGGCAAATTATTAGGGTCAAGGAAAATATTGTCAAGGGCATAGGAGCTAGAAGAAAAAGAACTCCACTCCCATTCATTGGAATCAGTTTCGGGTCGGGTATCCTCAAGTGTTATTTCATCATCAGAGTCATGCCCTTCTCCACGTGTGGTCACTTTGGAAGATGAGGGTCCAATTCGCAATGGTACAAAACCTAACCCTAAAGTTGGAGGTCGCACCTTGGGTATGACAGGTTCTAATCTTCCATTGTTGTTCAGGCCTAAGCCACTGCAGCCATCATATCCTTTCTTTTGCAGCATAGTGAATCCTTTTTCATACCATTCCACTGGCAACCTGACAAGTGGGGTCTCCATTGGATCCTTATAAAGCCAATCTATGACATCATCATCTAAAGTTTCTTTATCAAGTTCACCCCATCTTGTAAATGTAGTGGGAGGCTGATATTGAATAATGACCTTAGGTTCCTTTTGCAATAAATGTGGTTTGCCATATGATTTTGGAGATATTGGTAAATTCCCGATGAGGAATGTTTGATCCATTGAATATTCTCCGCATCCTTGGTCTTGTATCTTCAATTTTCCTTTGATAGCATCTAACAATTCATTAGGATCCACATAGCTATGTGATTTGGCCTCTCTATTGACGGGGACTTGCTGCTGAGGGGTATCCTTTAAAGTAGCACAAAATTGAAATGGATTAGGATCTCCTGAAATTGTTATCTCAGTTCCATTGTAAGGATATTTTAAACATAGATGATAGGTGGAAGGAACTGCTTTCATTGCATGGATCCACGGACGACCAAGAATCATATTGTAAGGGAGATCAAGGTCTAGGACCTGCAAGAAAGTGTTTTATGTCACTAGACCGACTCTGATAGGCAATGTAATTATCCCTCTGGATGGGCACTTAGCATAATCATATGCTTTGATTGTTATTCTTTTGGAAGCATCAATGTCATTTTTTGTATAACCAAGGCCAATAACCACTCTCAAGGTACAAATATTAAGACCCGCTATGCCATCTATCAATACTCGTCGGATTTTGCAATTATGGACAAAGACTTCTAGGTGCAAAGGGTCATTATGAGGGAGCTTATCAGGTGAGATGTCATTGTTAGAAAATATGACATTTTGGGAAACAGCTAGATGTCCAATTCGGGCTTGAAACTGGTCAACATCAATGTCTGTCGGGACTATGGACTCAATTAAAGCTTTATCTAGGACTACACGATGCATGGGGGACATTTTCAACAACTCGAGGATTGATATTTGTGTAGGAGTCTTTCCTAGATGATCCAAGAGATTGTACTGATTTGCAGGAGTTGGTTTGGGAGGAGCTGCAGGAGCTCCTTTCAAGACTATTTTGGATCGACGAGTGGTGACTGCACAAGAAGCATCTTGTCCCTTTATTCTTAGGGTAGAAACATACTCATTTGATGCATGAAAACAATTGATGACATTATTATAACTAGAACTTGCATAATTTGTTGTTTGGGTGGAGTTTGAAGAAGATGCTTTACCCTTGTCATGATCAAGCAAAGGAGTTTTGAAAATGGTATGATCAGTGTTAGAGGTTGCATGGGGTGGATCTACCTCAATTACTCCTTTCTCTTACAGGTCTTGAATCAGATGTTTCAATTGAAAACATGATGCAGTTTTATGTCCTTTGGACCGATGGTATTCACAATAGGCATTATCAATCCACCAATGTGGTTTTACCACAGGTTCTACCTTGATATCTGGTAGCTTGATAAATTTTGCTTGTATTAATAGTTTCATTACTGATTCAATAGGCTCTCCCAATGGCATAAATTGTCGGGGAGGCCCATCTCGCAATTGGAAAGGTTTGCGTTGTTGGTTTTGTTGTTGGCCTTGTTGTTGATTATATTGTTGAGTATGCTGTTGTTGAGTAACATTGCTCATTTGTGTTTGATTTTGTTCCATAGTTGACATATTAGGAACACTCAAGTTCTTGATCGTGAATGGGGGTTGATTTGCATTCACCGCTCTTGCATCAACAACTCCATCATTAGTGACATTCTTGTTCTTATACCAAAATCTATTTCTATCCCCTGAATTGTTCGTGTTGTCACTGTCTCTGTTAAGCTTAATGATTCCCTTGGCTACAAGAGCAGTTTCAATGTTCATCCCCTTCTTAATGAGTTTCTCTATAGTACTGGGACTTTTCAATTTTAGCTTATACATCATTTCTGGGACCAAATTTTGGATAAACAGATTCACTTGTTGTTCTTCAGGTATATCGAGGGAAGAATGACTATACAAGCTTCCCCATCATTGCAAAAAGGTCACTAATGGTTCACTTTGCTTTTGCTTGGTGTTGCATAGATCTGACATGGTCACGTCACTGTCGATGTTGAATGCAAAGTGAGATATAAACTTTTGAGCCAATTCAAACCAAGTCTTTATATTTCCTGGCAGATGCGAATACCAATCCATGGCTTGTCCCATGAGGCTTTGTGCAAATAATCGCATTAAATATGTCTCCTCATAGCTCACTTCAGTACATGCCGCAAAAAATACACGAATGTGATCTTTTGGATTTCCATTCCCTTTATATTTCTCAAAATTAGGTGCTTCAAAATGCTTAGGGAATGGAGGCATGTATAAGCTCTTGTCAAATGGATTAGGACATAAATCCTGATCTGTATATAATTTCTTTGTTCCTTTAGTTTCTAATGCGTCAACTTGTCGTTGCAATTTCTCAAGCTATTGCGCAATTGTATCAGATTTTGGAGGTCCATCATTAATCCCGGTGGGTACTCTTTGTCGATACATAGTATTTTCGATCGGTTGTTGATGCTTTGAAATGGCCATTTTTGGTGTCTCCAGAATATAAAGGTCTTGGTACATCTCTTGTTGTTGTGGTTGTGCCATGCCTTGATACCGACTTTGTTGCTGTACTTCTTCGAGCCTAGGTTGATATTGCAATTGAGTAGGTTGTTGATATTGCACAGGCGCCAATTGCGGTTGTGAAGTATGATAGCTTGTTTTCCTTGGCACATATTGAGGCACATGTTGATGCTGACGAATCAGAATTTGTTGACTTTGTGCCAATTGTTGTCGCAGTGTATATCCCATCATTTGTAAAAAACTTTGTTTAGATGGTTTTCGTTGCTTCTCCTTTAGATGAGGTATGGCACTTGCATTAACTTGATGTGTTGTTTGTCCAGTCCACTGTGATGGTTGCAAGTTTGCATTAACTTGTAATGGTGCCGAAGGTGCTGCAATTTGTTGTCAAATGCGATATTGTTGTTGTTGTACATTGCTTGTTTGCACATTCGATTGTACCTTTTGTGTATTACTCAATTGTTGTTGGTGCAAACAACTATCCGTAGCTCTTTGTGTTGCCATTATTGAAGGATCTGTCGCAATAGTGTTTGACAAATATATTGAACTTAAAGGGACATAAGAACTTTGTTGCATTGTGGAATTGCTTTGGACATTAGTGATATCAAGCATTCCAGTTGTGAAACTTTCTTGCATCTTAGATTTTGATCCAATTTTATGCATGTAAGGAACAACTTCTTGTTGAGGGACAACTGTCAATATTGGCGTGGTCTTCATTTGATCTTGTGTTACAGGTGTTGTGTTGAATAATGGATTATTTATTGTCTCAAATGGTGACTTTTGAGGAATAGTCACTGTCAATGCCTTTGAAGCACATTTACTCATCAAGGTAGGCTGAGTTTCTGGTTGCACATTTTTTTCATTTGGATGCAGAGAGAAACTTAACAACTCACCGCCTTGTTGTTTTTTCACATTGACTTGCTCACTTGGGGAGGTCACATTACTCATCATGTTAAGATATTTTTGTGGGAACATTTTAAAGACCTTGTTCAAGAACTTATCCATCTTTTTTGTCATCTTAGGATCTTGAAGGAACATATCAACATCATTAGAAGCATCGGAATCTGATGAAGAATCTGGTTGGACATTTGGATTCATTTCTTGTTGAATGCCTTGATCTGAACCAAATCCTTGCGAAAGAGTTTGTTCTTCATATAATGAGTTTGAATGTCATGTTGCGGGTGTGGTTGATTCCAATTGAAAGGTGCACTTCCTCTTGGAGTTGGTGGAACACTCCCATGTCCTGGTTTCATAGGTACAAACACTAGTTCATATAATGGAGGTGGTCCAAGTTGAACCATTCCATATGGTGGTAAAGATGTGTTTGATGAACCTTCAATTTGTACTGTTTGACTAGTTTGAAACTGCAAATTTGCTATGTTGTCAATGGGTTGATACGTTGGTTCACCCATCTTTTTAGATTTTGATCTTGTTTCAACAGGCATGTCACTTATGCAAATGTAATATTTTTGGAAAATTTTCAAGGATAATGTATGATATGCAACTAAATGCAAACTAAATAAATGAGAGTGCAATCTATGGCAAGAATGCAATCTATGTTTTTGGTTGTTTTTTTAAGATTTTGACAAACTTTTTGGAACACAAATCTAAAAGAGACCCTTAGGAAATTGAAATGATGTCTAGACCTCAAAGGACAAAAGGACCAAGTGACAAAAGGACAAAATGACAATGTCTCCCCTATATGCTTGGATACTAAGCTAGGTTTGACCAAATGACAATAATGACATAAAGAGAAAAGGTTTGATAAGGTCTAGACTTCTTAACAATGACTTAGGGTTTATCAAAGATTTGGATTACTCAAGTATGACAAAACCTAGTTTTGACACTATATGCAAAGAGACAATTAATATGCAAGTAACCCTAATATGATATGATAATGACCTAAGCTTAATGAAGAGACCTAGGATATGCAAATGTGACCTAATGTTATGAGGACAAAGATGCAAATGCAAATGTATGACAATGTCAACCTAAGACAAAACCTAAGGTTGAATTATGAAATGGTATTACTCTAACGCAAGAGGACACATGCAAATGGATGACCCTTATTGATATGCAAAGGAGTATGACCTAGGTGAACCCTAACCTTGGTAGTTGACAATGAATTTGCAAAATGCAAACCTAGGATGAACCTAAATCTAAGTGACATGAATGTTGAGACAAGATTTTGAAAAATGTTTGAAAACCATGTTTGAAGGTGTTTTGAACTTTGTTGAATGAAATACTCCTATGTTTAACCTTGTTTTGAATCAATTTATCTTGTTTTTGAAATGAGACACAAGTCCACTTTTGACAAGCAAAGAAGACAAGATATTTTAACTTAGACTCAAGACAATCATGCTCATTCACACATTTCTTATGGTAGGCAAGGGCAGTAGGTACTTGAGAGGTAGACTCGTTATGAGATTCAAGGAGAATACATAGATGCTTGACCCCATGGGCTGCCCTCCACGACACTCACTTCTCAGGGCAACCAAGCATCAGTCCCCATGGAAATCTCCCCATGGCGAACTTAGTATCTCTTCCAAGTATCCGAACTTGTCCTTCTCAAGCAACTAGAAGGATTTTTGGCCTCTAAATACAAGGTGTTTAGTAAGGATTTCTGTTAAGCGTTACTCCTTGATGTCACGCAAGCATGATTGAGACATTAAGCCCACCAAGATACCAAACAAATGTAGTCGCGCAAGCATGATTTAGACCATGAGGCCCTACTTAGATGTTGATATGAGAAAGAGTCCAAGGGTCATCACTTCCCAAGTAACTACAATTCCCACGTAACCCTTCCTTCAAAGCTTTTTCCCATCAGGTATTTGTTTATAGTGAGTTAGAATGCCAAGATATTCTAGCCATACTCACTTTGGGTCATTCCCTTCTCACGATTATCACTTGCTTGCAAAAGAAAATGGTCGGGAAGGCAGGCCCTCTAAAGGTGACACACAATCAAAAACATGAGCATGGTATTGAAGATCTGGATTTATGATCACCCTAAGAAGGATGAGAGCATACTCTCCTACTCCAATGTCAAACTGGACAATCAAAGCAAACATACATTCATTCCATCCTATTTAAAAATCACTAGGTACCTAAACATTAATTGCAAACACAAAGTGTAGTTGTAGTCCAAGGCAACCTGCAAAACCCAAGTGAAAAGTTTGATTTTCTTAGTCTTTGACTATCGAACCTGCACAAAAATGTGTTAGTAGTTTCATTTGTTTCCTTTGTCATGCATATGCCAAGGTTCTGCACAGAGAATCAGTACCAAAAAACCAAAAAAAAAAGCAGAAACAGAATGCAAAAGAAAACAATTTGCAAGTGAAAAACACTATCTTTTACCTCTGTTTCTGGCCCTACACAGGCACAGAATGTCTGACATAGGCGCAGAATGTCTGACACAGGCATAGAATGTCCTTGACACAGGCACAAAATGTCTAACATAGGCACAGAATGCTTGACACAGGCGCAGAAGTTCCCAGAAAACATTGCACTACCCTGTTTCTTGGGTTTTTGACCTGCAAATCAACTCAAAAGCACTCAAAAGCATGATTAAGGGGTTAGTTCACATCGGCTTCACCAATTAATGTATCTAGGAAAATGGAAATCATCAAAGAAATATCAATATTAGTCATAGCTCAATCACAAAAGCTCAAATGCAATGATCAATCCTAACACACTCAATAAAGACATGAAAAGTAAAACATTCAAAACTAAAAACTAAGCAAACTAGATGCAGATCTGAATGTCTCCTTCATGCGGCTCCATTGTCCTTCTTTCTTCTCCAAATAGCCTTTGTTTGTGGATCTCACCTTCAAGTGCATAAACCTAATGTGAAAGAAAGATTGACATTGGTACAAGAGTACTCAAAGTGTGATTGATTCGACAAAGTGATTATTAGATTAGGATTGAAGAAATTCATCCAATTTATAGATAAATTGGAGAAAAGACAAGATTAGCATGAAATTAATATTAGAGGCAATTGATTTCAAAATGGGAAAATTGAGTGGAAAGGAGAAGGTTATGACACCTTCTATTTCATGAATTATGACATATTGCCAATGCAAAGGTTAGAAGACTAGAGGCTTATGACATCTTGCTATGTCAAAAGTATGACGCATGAGAAATTCATGCTTCCACCGAAGCACAAAAATAGGGAGAATAGAGAAAATTAATTAGGTGGAAATTAAATTTGACAAATTAGGAAATAGGTGGAAATTAGGAATTGATGAAATTAGAAAAATTAGGAAATTAGAAAATTAGAAAATTAGAAATAATGAAATTTAGGAAATTAGGTGAATTAATTAACAATTTTTCATTCATTAATTAATTCACAAAAAGAGAGGGAATTAATTAGCCAACTAAATAAATATTTAATTGTGACAAGAAGACTTAGGATAAATAAATAAATTATTTAACCTAGAGGAAAAATGACAAACAAGATTAAATGAATAAATCATAAAACCTTAGAAGATTAGGTCTTGACAAAAGATAATTGATGTAGATTCGATTTAATCATGAGTCTGACTTGATAAATGATTTGATTGATAAACAATTGAGATTGGTTGACAAATTGACCAATATTGATAAAGAGACCAAATTGATATGCGCCAATTGACATGATTGAAGAGGACAAGGATCGATGACAAATCGATCGCAAAATTGAGGAGATTGACAAGGACAAGGGTCGATGACAAAATAGATCACAAGACGATAAGATTGATGATAAATTGATCAAAAGACAAGAATCGATGACAAATCGATCGCATGATGACAAAATTGATAAGAGGACAAAAAGCCTAATTAGGATTGATGATGTCCAAAATGATGACAAATTAGCACACACATTGATGCGACAGGATAATATTGACCAAAATCATGACTGAAGATTGTTGTCGACAAGACCAATTTCGAAAGCGAGACAACTGAAGAATGCATAAGAAAGACTCGATGCTCGCAAATGATAAAGACCAAGTGCGTGACATAGGAGAAATGTTAATGCGACGCAAAAACCCTAAAATAAGGCAATGCGTAAATGTTTAAAGTACGATTCTACAAGCGTTGACCATTTTTAGGTGTCTACAATAAGGATGGATGGATTTTATGGATAATGATTAATTGTTTATTAAACTTTTTTCTTGAATATTTTCCTCTACCTGAGTGTTCAAGGTTATATGCAAAGGAAGTTTGGCTCTAATTCACATTAGTTCTCTAATCACAAAATCCTCTTAGTTTTTTAGGATATAATCTAGTGGATTATTTTATTTTTCATGGGGATGACCAACAAATTTTAGACTTCTATGAGAAAAATATATTGTGCTAGGAATCCATTGGTCTATAGGCTCTTAATAGTTTATGCTTAGGAAATTAGAGCATTGCCCAACCTTACTTGAGATAATAACACCAAATGTCTCATCAATATATTCATCTTGGCTCATAATAATATCATCATTATGGTGTTCATATTGGTTGACATGACTATCATTATCATTAAAGTCAGCAAGATTGTTAGATTGGTTGAAAAAATGGGTTATGATTTCTTAGTTAGATTGATTGGATTAATTTGTAAAAGATTTTATTAAATATTTAAATTGCATGATTTTATCACAAGAAATAATATGTAAAGACATTATAATGTTATATTTAATCAAATAGAATTATTTAATCATATATGCCCACAAATATACTTTGACCGAAGTATAAATAGTATGGCCTATCGATCTTAAGGCACTTGCCACTTTTGATCCTCAAGGTTGCACAAGGTGCTACAAGAGAAAATGCATGGCTTAATATTCCATATTTAGAAATATGGTGTAATTGATGGCCATATGATGGAATTGATTATGTGTTGCACTGATGTTTTGTCATTGATGTCAACACTTGTTGTTATGGTTGTTTATTGGCTTCCAGTAGGAGGATTGGATTGGAAGATAATCAGTTGATTGCCACCGGTATGATCTGGATGATGGAATATGTTTGTATGGATGGTTCATATGTTTCTAAAGTATGTTCCAGTCAGTTGGTATTGACTTGATGATCGGATTCTATCTTATGTTCTAGTAAGCTTGCTTTATTGGTCTGGTAAGGCTTTCACCGACATAGCTTTATTGAAGATCTTTAATGTACTGCATAAGTGGTGTTGGTGCATCTTCTAGAATGGATTCAGGATGGTGATGGTGATTGTGTTAATTCCTTGGCTGATTGGTGTCATTGCTTTGGCATGTGTGGATCTAATTTAGGTTTGGTGCTATCTAGGTTATGGACCGGTTTGCATGAAATATATTGGTGGATCCTCACATGCACTTTTGATATGTTTCATTAATTGGATGATATTTGTTTGGTCTTAGGCTGGCATGTGTTATGATTTTATTTCAGGATTATGTAATGGATCTATTTTATTATCATTTGTGTGGCCGACCTAATTGGTTAGGTCCCGGGTTGGGTCTCGGGTTGGTATAAATGTATGTAAGATCTCATTGTAGATTAAGTAGTGTGAGAAAGGAGAGAATAATATAATAATCATTTGTGCAGAGGATTTGGTTGATCATAGGTGATCAAGTTGGGTTTATGTAAGAGGTTTTAGACCTCCAGTATTGAGCTTAAATGGAGTTATAATCTAGCATGTTTGATGCTATCACTGACAGTTCTTCTCTCTAGATTGTAGTCCAAACATCTTGAGGTGGTTGACATCTCTATAGTTAGTGAGACTACATTGTGATGAGCAATGCTCTTTAGGAAGTGTGCCTTCTTGCATGTGCAGGCCCCTATTGTAGTCATATATTTGTTGCAAAAGTATCATTTGATTGTGGGTAGAGTTTCCCACCGTGGTTTTTCCTCATCAAGGTTTTCCACATACAAATCATGGTTTTATGTGTTATGGTTGCATGGTATTGATTCTCTGGTTTTCATTTATGCTTTAATGCTTAATCAGTTATACCGGTATAAGGTTTTAAGTGCTTTAATTCACATAATCTATTAACAATTGATTAACCCCCCTCTCTCAGTTATTCACCGGTTATCCTAACAATTTGTATCAGAGCCTGGTCCTCTCTTTATAGAAGCTTAACCACTTGAGGAAGATCCTATGGAAACTAATAGTTCAACTCATGATTTCCAGAAGGATAACCCTAGGCTTAATGGAACAAACTATGGCGTATGGAAGATTCAGATGAAGACTCATTTAAGATGCATTGGAAAAGAAATTTGGGAAATAATTCTGAATGGTTACACTCCTCATAATCCATCATCTGGCCTTCCTACACCAGCAGACTTGGATAAGAACATTGAGAATGATTGAAGAGGTAGAGAAGCCCTCTTATGCATCTTATCAGATCAGTAAATCATGAGACTATCAAACAAATCATCGGCAAAAGCTATGTGGGACAAGTTGGAGACTCTAAATGAAGGTGATATTGCTGTTAAAATTACAAAACTTGAATGTTACTGGGTAAGATATGAAAGCTTGAAGATGGAAGAAGATGAAAGAATTTTTGAATTCATGGAAAGGGTTAATGAAATTGTATTGGGAATTCAGTGCTATGGTGGATCTTTGGGAAAGGAAGAGATTGTTTCAAAAGTGTTAAGGGTTTTTCCACCGGAATATAAGATGAAGGTAACTACAATTAATGAGCTAAGAACCATGCCTAATTATTGTGTCAATAGAGATAATCTTGTTGGGAAGATATCTGCTTTTAAGCTTAAAGAATTTGGTCCTCTTGGAGCTACAAAGGTTGATACTGCATTTAAGGCATCTACATCATCAACTAGCAAGAAATATTGGAAAGTTTTGTATGCAAAGAAATCGGAAGAGAATAGGAAATAATATGAAGAGCTTGAGCAACTTGAAGCCCTATTGGCTAGAAGGATACCTAGAGGTCCATCAGGAAGTAAGTATGAAGGAAAATCTCCTTTCAAATGTTTTGCATGTAATAAGATAGGTCATTTTGCATCTAGATGTGCTGAAAGGGATTCAAAACTAGAAGAAATAGCAAGAATATATTTTAAGCCTAACCCTGAATATCAAATCAAGAAAAAGTACAAGAAATACAAAAACAAATCATGCTACTATGCTGATCAGGAAGGAGTAAGTGATGACTTAGAAGAAGAACTGGTAGGAGATTCAGCTAGTGGATCCGACAATGGAAAATATTGGGTATTTTATGCTATGAAGGAAGATGACCAGGAACCAGTTATCAAAAATGAGGAAATGACCCTTGCAGCAAAAGTTGAAGACACAGATGAATGGGTAATAGACAATGCATGTTCTCATCATATGATATGTGATAAAGGAAAGTTTCTAACCCTACAAGAATTTGATGGTGGTCAAGTCAGATTTGGTAATAACAAGGCATGCATGATCAAAGGAAGAGGAACCATTTTATTGGATGATAAGCTAATACTGATAATGTCTATTATGTTGAAGATTTTAAGCATAATCTTTTGAGCATAGGACAGTTGGTAGACATAGGATTTCAATTACAATTCAAGGATGGAAAGTGCAAAATCATTAGCTAATCACGTTTGGAGATTGCAACTGGTACACAAACAAAAGGTAACATCTTTCATTTCAACTCCGGTGAAAAGACATGTTTGATTGCACATATTGATGAAAGTTGGCTATGGCATAAGAGGTTGTGACATGTAAATTTTAATTGCATTGTAAAGATCAATTCAACTAAGGCAGTTAGAGATTTACCTAATATTGTGAAGCCTCATAATCCGGTATATAAAGAATGTCAAATGGGTGAGAAAATCAAAACTTCTTTTAAGAACATACCTGATAAATCTAATGATGTTCTTGATTTGATTCATACTAACCTATGTGATCTTGCTAATACAAGAAGCTTTCAAGGTGATAGATATTTCATGTTAATAATTGATGACCATTCTAGAATGATGTGGGTTGCTTTTATAAGGAAGAAATTTGAAGCCTTTGAGAAATTCAAGATCTTTAAAGATATGGTTGAGACAAAGAGAAGAATGAAAATCAAGTGTCTGAGATTAGATCAATGTGGTGAATTTAACAGTTATTGTGAGAAAAATGGCATTAGGAGACAATTATCTGCACCCCGGACACCTCAACAAAATGACATTGTTGAAAGAAAGAACATAACCATTTTGGATGCAACAAGAAGCATGATGATGGAATCTAATTTGCCTCATATCTATTGGAGAGAAGCAATAAGTAGACCAGTTTATATATTCAGCAAAGTTCATATCAAAGGAGATACCAGTAAGACACCTTATGAATTATGGTTTGGTCATTCTCTTATTCTTAAATATTTCAGAATCTTTGGAAGTAAGTGTTATATCAAAAGAGATGATTCCATTGGAAAGTTTGACCCTAGATGTGATGAAGGAATATTTCTTGGTTATTCAACTAAAAGCAAAGCATATAGATGTTATAACAAAAGATTTCAGAGAATTGTGGAGAGCGCTAATGTGAAAGTGGATGAGCAGTACAAAGACCAAGCTAAATCTTATGATAGTGAACCGATAGTGGAAATAATCATAATTGAACTGGTAGTGCTTGTATCGGAACTGAATACTGAACCAATTACCTCGAAATCATCAGAAAACTCAACTGTAACTGAAGAGCAGCACAGAGAACCTGAAAATTAGAAAACACCAAGATATGTAAGGCTAATTCATTCTGAAAATCAGATCATTAGAGACAAAAAAATGGGAGTTATGAAAAGGAGAAGATTGGAAAATCAAGAGGTATGTTTCATTTCACAGATTGAACTGACATCAGTAGTTGAATCTTGTAAAGATGAATGCTGGATGAAAGCTATGGAAGAGGAATTAGATCAGATAGAAAAGAACAATACTTGGACTTTAGTTCCCCAGCCAAAAAATAAGAATGTTATTGGAACTAAATGGGTTTTTATAAAAAAATTGAATGAGGATGGACAAGTTGTAAGAAACAAGGCTATATTGGTTTGCAAAGGATATTCTTAGAAGGAAGGAATTGATTATGGTGAAACTTTTGCACCGGTAGCTAGAATTGAAGCTGTCAGACTATTTATTGCTTATGCAGCCTATAAGAACTACAAGGTCTATCATATGGATGTTAAGTGTGCATTTCTGAATGGAGAACTTGAAGAAGAAGTCTTTATTGAGCAACCAGATGGATTTTTACTGACAGATGAAAAAAATATGGTTTGCAGATTAAGGAAAGCCCTATATGGATTGAAACAGGCTCCTGGAGCTTGGTATGCAAGGTTGGATAAGTACCTTTTGAAGCTTGATTTTATAAAAGGTAATGCTGACAGTAATCTATATTATAATTTCACTAATGATGATATTCTGATTATTGAAGTATTTGTTGATGATATCATTTTTGGAGGTGAAGAAAAATTTTGTATGGAATTTTCTGATTATGCATAGTGAATTTGAAATGTCTATGACTCGAGACTTAAATTTTTTTCTAGGTTTGTAGATTACTCAGACGAACAAAGGTATCTTTATCTATCAAACTAAGTATCTGAGGGAATTGTTGAAGCAATTTGGTATGAAAAATTCTAAACCGGTTAGTACTCCTATGGTTACAAGTGAAAAATTGTCAATAAAGGATGTATCCCCTTCAGTAAATTCTACAAGATATAAATCCATGATTGGTGGTTTTCTATATTTAACTCAGACTAGACTGGATATATTGAATGCAGTCAGTATTGTATCAAGATTTGAAAGTGCAATAAAAAGGATATTTTGGTATTTGCAAGGAACAACTGAATATGGTTTATGGTACCCTAAAGATGATGACTTTACTTTATGTGCATATACAGATGCAGATTGGGCAGGTGATATTGATGATCGAAAGAGCACATCCGATGGAGCATTCTTCCTTGGGAAGAAGTTGGTTTCATGGATCAACAAGAAGCAGTCATGCATTTCTTTATCTACCTCTGAAGCTGAATATGTTGCAGCCGCAACCAATTGTACTTAAGTTCTATGGATGAAGTAGATGTTGAGGAATATACAAGTGAGTTGTAATAATCTGGTAGTATCCATTGTGATAACTCCCTAGTTATTAACATATCAAAGAATCTAGCATTTCACTCCAAGATTAAGCACATATCAATCAAGTATAAATTTTTGAAGGAAAAGGTGGAAGCAAAAGAAGTCAGATTGGTTTATGTGAACACTAAAGAGCAGATAACAAACATCTTCACTAAAAATTTGTCTTAGGAATCATTTGAGTATTTGAGAGACAGATTGGGGGTTTCTACCCCTCTGGTAGAGACTTAATTGATGCAGCTGTGCATCAGTCCGATATACATTATCAGAGCTACCTTTTTCTCTAGATTGATCAATCAGTGCTACTACTCTGGGTGAGTAGTCAACCTTATGATTTAGAGTTATTTATTTTATTTGATTCTTTGGCATTGCCATCAAAGGGGGAGGAATATATGTGAAAAACCATTGATTGCACTCCTTAGGGGGAGTTTGGTGGTATTTGGTTTTTTTGATTCAGTTTTGGTTCACAGCTTCATTGCTATATCATTTCATGGGAGATTGTTGGTGGTCTTCCATTGGGGGATACTTATTTGGCATTTTCTTGGCACTTGGATGTTTTTCACATCTAGTGTTGCCATCAATGCCAAAGGGGGAGATTGGTGGCCATATAATGGAATTGATTATGTGTTGCACTGATGTTTTGTCAATGATGTCAACACTTGCTATTATGGTTGTTTACCAGCTTCCAGTAGGAGGATTGGATTGGAAGATAATTAGTTGATTGCCACCAGTATGATCTAGATGATGGAATATGTTTATATGGATGGTTCATATGCTTCTAAAGTATGTTTCATTCATTTGGTATTGACTTGATGATCAAATGCTATCTTATGTTCTAGTAAGCTTGCTTTATTGGTCCGGTAAGGGTTTCATCGACAAAGCTTTATTGAAGATCTTTGATGTAATGCATAAGTGGTGTAGGTGTAGCTTCTAGAAGGGATTGATGATGCTGATGGTGATTGTGTTTGTGCCTCAATTGATTGGTGTCATTTCTTTGGCATGAGTGGATCTAATTTAGGTCCGGTGCTATCTATGTTATGGACCAGTTTGCATGAAACATGTTGGTGGATCCTCGGATGCGCATCCATGATGTTTCATTGATTGGATGATATTTGTTTGGCCTTAGGCTGACATGTGTTATGATATTATTTTTGGATTATGTAATGGATCTATTTTATTATCATTTGTGTGGCTGACCTAATTGGTTAGGTCCTGGGTTGGTATAAATATATGTAAGATCTCATTATAGATCAGGTAGTATGGGCAAGGAGAGAATAATGTAATAATCATTTGCGCAGAGGATTTGGTCAATCATAGGTCATCGAGTTGGGTTTATGTAAGAGGTTTTAGACCTCTGGTATTGTTCTTAACCAGAATTGTAAGATGGCATGTTTGATGCTATCATTGATAGTTCTTCTCTTTGGATTGTAGTCCAAACATCTTGAGGTGGTTGACATCTCTGTAGTCAGTGAGACTCCATTGTGATGAGCAGTGCACTCTAGGCAATGTGTCTTCCTGCATGTGCAGGCCCCTATTGTAATCATATACTTATTGTAGAAGTATCATGTGACTGTGGGTAGGGTTTCCCACTGTGGTTTTTCCTCATTGATGTTTTCCACGTATAAATCATGGTGTTATGTGTTATGGTTGCATGGTATTGATTCTCTGGTTTTCATTTATACTTTAATGCTTAATCAGTTATACCGGTATAAAGTTTTAACTACTTTAATTCACATAATCTGTTAACAATTGATTCACCCCCCCCTCTTAGTTGTTCACCGGTTATCCTAACAGTAACTTCCTAGGGTTAACTACTTATTAGTGCAACAAGATCTGCCACAATAAGAAAACAAGCCCCACATACCGCACATCCTACATAAAATAATTCAAAGACGGAGGCTTCCCCAACCGACTCCAAAAGTCAATCAAGGAGGAAGCATGAACATAGGGACTCTGCCAAACATCCCACCAAAAATGTCAAATTTGGAGAATGAAAGCACAACTAAAGAACAAGTGAGCATAATTCTCCTCATCCATCCTACATAAAACACAGACAAAAGGGCCCTGAAAGTGCCTCTTTTTAATATTATCCCACGTCAAGCACTTATTCTTGACCAACAACCAAGCAAAACAATTACATTTTATCCAAGAGAACTTGTTCCAAACCCTCTTCCACCATTGAACTTCCTCTCTAGGCAACCATTGAGATAATAACACCTGGTAGCCAGCAACAACCGTATAGACACCTTTAGAAGTAGGAGACAAGACAAGCACATAGTTATCCCAAAGAGAGTAACACTACCTACTACAGAGGATATTATGAAACAAAACATAGTCCTCGTGTGACCCAACATCTTGGAAACCATCCAAATCCTTCCACCTTGCAGTCTCTAACTGCCCACAGGAAGTGAAGGTTTTAAAATCACTAACCCAAGACCAACCCACCTCCATAAAATTTTGGCAAAGATTCTACATGTTAGGAAACTAAGAGATGATGGTAGGAAACCCATCCCAAGAGTTCGACCAGAAGTGAGCCTCATTTCCCCTTTTACAAATCCAAAATAAACCTTCCTTAATAAGAACAACCCCATTTTTAGAGTACCCCAAATCATTGAGCCTTTCCCCTCAAGGGGATAATGAGGAGTATCATGCGGGGAGGTTCTCACAAGATACTTCTAAGATAGAAAACTGACCCAAAGCCTCTCCTTCTCAACACACCATCACCATTATAACTTCGTAGCTAGAGACACGCCAACCAAAGTCATTTGCCAGAGCCCAAGACCACCAAGCTTCTTTGCCCTACAAACCACCTCCCATCTAACCAAAGTCCATTTGAAGGACACCAAGGATCCATCCCATAAGAACTATCTATTAACAACATCCAAATCCTTAACAAAACCCAATGGGGCAACCTGGAGCATACACTTGTAGATGGGCAATGCCTGCACCACAAACTCAATCAATTGAATGCACCTTGCAAAGGATAACCACCTATGTGTCCAGTGATTAAATTTTTCCCATAGTTTGTCCAAAATATTCTGCCACACCTCCCTAGGAATCCTACTAACTGCAATAGGAACACCAAGATAAGTCAACGAGAGAGCACCTATCTGAAACCTCAATATTTGAGCCAGCCTTTACTGAATGGAAACTAGGTGTTGAAGAAGTAAATGGAAGACTTATCCTCATTAATCAAATAACTCGAGGCAACCAGATAAACATCCATCACCTTCCAAATATTAGAAGATTCTCTAATAGTAGCCATACCCATGAAGGCAGTGTCGTCTACAAAATGCAGTTGCATCTACGGAGGCAAGTCACCCCCCCCCCCCCCCCCCACTGCCATCCTTGGATGGAACTTGACTCAAAATTCCTTCTAATAAGCCTCCCCAATCCTTTAGCAAGAAGAATAAACAAGTAAGGAGAGAGAGTCTCCCCCTGTTGGAGTCCCTGAGACGCACCAAAAAGCTTAGAATGTTCCCCATTAATTATCATCATAAAGGAAGCTAAAGTAATACAACTCATAACCCATTGAATCCATTCTCCCCCAAAACCATATGCACAAAGCATCTTCCTTAGGAAGGACCATCTGACTCTATCATAAGCCTTATCCATATCCAATTTAATGAAAATTGTCTTCTCCCTAGAATAGGCCATAGAATGAAGAGTCTTTGATGCTATAATAATACCATCTAGAATTTTCCTTCCTACCACAAAACCACTCTATTCCTTAGAAATCGGCTCCTTAAGCCCCTTATTCATTCTGTCTTCTATAAACTTAGAGATTATTTTATAAATCACATTACATAGAGATATGGGGTGGAACTAGCATAATCTTTCATCCCCCTTTCGCTTAGGAATAAGAGCAATCAAAGTAGAATTTAAGGCCCTTAGCATCTATTTATTCTTCTGAGACTCCTGAACAACTACGAAAAGATCCAACTTGGTAATATCCCAAAATTCCTAATAAAATTCAATCAGGAAGCCATAAGGACTAGGTACTTTCCCTTTCTTCATCTGGAAAATAGTCACTTCAAGTTCCTCAAGTGTGATGTCCCTCATAAGATTATCATTCATTTCTCTAGAAACTAGAGAGGGAGTACAAGAGAGAACCTAAGCTTCCTCGGGTGACCCCCTTGCAACTCCTCCCTAAAGAGATAGGTAAAATACTACACTACCTCACCTAAGATCTCCATAAGAGAGGAGAGCTGCCCACCCCTATTGTTTACCAGAGCTGGGATGAAATTTCCATGTCGTCTAGCTTTCATTGAATTGAAAAAGAATATTGTATTTTTATCCCCTTCGTGAAGCTACTCTATCCATGACTTCTTCTTCTTCTAATACACTTCCTCCCTCATCTCACACTCCTCTAGAGCTTTCACCACTTGTGCCTCCTCCTGAAGAAGCTCCTTAGTCACTCCATACTCTCTTATCACCCTCGTAATACTATCCAACTCTGCCTGAGCCGCTGCCTTCACATGGAAAATATTTTAAAAACGCTATCTATTCCATTGCTTGAGTTGAGATTTCACAAATTAAAGATGCTTAGAAAATATATACATAGTTGTACCAAAAGTTGGTCTACCCCTTCTCCACTAGTCAGCCACATAGTCATATAGAGAAGAATTGTGAAGCCACATAAGCTGGAACCTAAATGAGGGTCTGCAAGTCACCCAAGAAAAATCAATAGAAAGTTTGATAGGCCAATGAACTGATCCTCTCCAGTCCAAGATTTCCAAACAAGAAGACCAATTACCACCTACCCAATAACATGAAACCAAAATCTAGTCCAATCTCTCAGCAATACAATATTCCCCAATCCTGTGATTATTCCAAGTGAACTGGTCATTACTTGGCTTGATATCAACTAAATTTATAAAATCAATATTATCCTAAAGAATCATCTTCGAGGGATCTAGCCTCATGTTACCCCCCGCTTCTCGGTTAGCTCAGATATAATATTGAAATCCCCATCCAAATTCCATGGATGAAAGGGTACCTTTCTATGAACAAACCTGATATGAGACCATAGAAAAGATAGACGAAAAAATATTGATATTTTTCTTGAGGCTCTGAACATAATCAGTTAAAACTTTAGAAACAACAATAATACTGCCATTGCTAATACCATACATATTCCATACTTTCCTAGCAAAAAGGTAGTAAAAACAGAGATGAGAGACAAATTCAGAAAGATGACAAAAGGAGCAGATGTTGGGCTCACCATTGGGTTTCTTGTGGAGAGTTTCTAGAGGATAAGCTACCAAAGGATTATTTTTTTTGATTCAATAGGGAAACATCAAAGGGAGTCAAACACTCTTTCCCAATGAGGTGGTCCATGGGTCAAGCTATAGTAGGAATGAATATGTGATAAAATGTCATCATTATCTGTAAGGAGTTTATAAATGGACTTGGCTTTGGTATTAGGCAAAAAAGATCCATCAGGCCACGTGTAGGAAACACATATGTGGCTATTATCAATGCCAGGTTTAGGAAGAGAAAGAAGGACACAAGCATCTCTAATAACCATATAGGTTTCTCGATGGGTATCAAGGATATCAAATTTTTAAACAATTTCATTCCAACTCAAAAGACTTCCTTCCTTGATTATGTCTAAGAATTTTTCGATCCCCCTTTAGGGCCCACACCTTTGCTGAACATCCTTGGACTAGGGCCTAATGCTTGTCTTTATGTTTTAGGTTCCACCAAATAGATCTCTCCCCACATATCTCATTATCCTCCCATATAATATCATTATGAGAGATGTATTGCCTTACAATCTCCCAAGATTTCCAGTTTGACTTGAATCCAATAGAGCCTGTCGATTTGACATCAAAAGACCTAGTGATTATATCACTGAGTGACAAAACCTTCTAGGAAGGGCTTTTTTGGGTAATAAATTTAGATAAGTTATGTCTAAAACTTATTTTCCAAGGCTCATCCCCTTGTAAATATTTGAAGATCCATTTTATTGCTAGATAGATACCATTCCATCTTAAATCCTTGAGTCCAAGAACCCCTTTGCTCTTGCTTATAGTGCACCATTGGCATTTCACATCATGTTTCTTTTTACCATCTTTCCCATCATACCAAAGGAATTCGCTAATTTGCTTTTGAATGTGGCAAAACTGATAGTTACTGAAAAGCCAAGATGAAGTATACTATATATTATATGATGAGAGGATCTTTTGATAGACCTATGCTCTCCCAATGTCTATTCCATTTCCTAAGCTTCTTATCTATTTTCTCTTTAATCCACTCACACCCCACCTTCAAATTAGGATTAATGGCCAAGGGCAATCCAAGATATCTGACAAGATGATTCGGTACTCCCCACATTAGAGAGTGCTTGTGACACAATATAAGAGGATGTGAATCCCATCCCAACATAATAGATTTAGGGATAGAGAATTTACTACTTGAAGCCACACAAAAGATCCAATTTAACCATAAGAGAATCAATATTTTTCTCATCTAGTTTTGCAAGGATGGCTATGTCAACCACAAATTGTGTTGGAATCAGGGATCACTGAGAGGGGGGGTGAATCAGTGATCTACCAGTTAGCAAATTTTCAAACTTAACTTTAAACCACTAGAAGCAAATACTTGAAACTGAAATGTAGAAACATAGAACAAAAAACCACAAGATCATAACACTAGTATTTTTACATGGAAACCCAAATGGGAAAAACCATAGTGGGATTTAAACCCACAATATTATTTCACTATGGCTAGTAGCAAAATAATATTACAAAATGGGAATGCAAAGGAATTAGGCACACTTCTTAGAGCTCACTACTAAATTACAATAACCCGAAAGGATACAACCCTTTGGGAAGTCTCACTGACTTACAAGATAGTTATAGTGATGAATTACAATGAATGAACTCTAAAATAGTATCTACAATGCTTGGACGAGTTCTGATTAAGTGTCAAATATACTGACTAACTCCCTTCTGCTAATCTGCTTTGTTCTACTGTGTTCTCTATCTTAGTCAGCTATCAGATCAAGAATACGCATGTGAAATTGTTCCAAAATGGATTCTCGATCACATCTCCCTTGCATACAATTGCATCATCGGAACCAAAAATATCATCCACACCAAACTTATATACCTGCAACCACAAAATAGATCATACATCATGTTGGCCTACAAGTGTAATGTGTAGTCATATGTCGGCTTGACTGGATCACTAAAGATAAATGCAAATCACCAAAATGATGTGTCTAATTTGGCCCAATCATCCCAAACATGATTCAATGCACTACAGTCACTGGAATGCTTTGTTCTTCTTGAAATACCAGTTAATCAACTACTAGTATACACCCTCTTCCAGATAAGAAGAATTATGACCGCCAGATCGAATCTCCATGAAGAGTTTCCATAAATGACAACCCTAAACCAATAATCAATCACCGGAAACCACCAGAAACCACTAGATGAGTGTCAATTTCCAACAATCTCCCCCTTTGGCATTGATGGAAACACTCATGAAAAATGGCTAAGTGTTGAGTATTGTACACCGGTTCAAAAGAATCAAAAGAATTTCTAAGGCTCCCCCTAGACAAATAATTCCATTCAACTATACATTTTTCACCTTGTCTCTCCCCCTTTGACAACAATGCCAAAGATGTGGTGCAGTCCAAAATTTATACACAAAGATATTCACCAAAAATTTACAAATACTTGAAGATGTTAGCATAAATAGTCTTCAAAAATCCTAGGTGAGTATCCCACCCACTCTTCAAGTTATCCAAAATCATGATAAATGTACTAAATATAGTAGCATAAATTTCTAATTCCCTTAGGTTAGATGACATAGGCTGGGCCATTTCCTTCATACAATCTGCCTTGTTACACAACATGATGTCCAACCGGGGGGCAATTAGGTTATGAAGTTCACCATTTTTTTCTCAAAATCTTGTCCTTGTCCACTTGGAGACTTGAGATCTGATCATTTAAAGATATAACCAACCCTTCAACACTTCTAGTTAAATTTACATTAAGATCCAAGGAGTGTGAAATGCTAGCAATCTTTCCCTGACATACACCTATATGCTTGTCTATATCTATAGTGAATTGAAAAAAAATTAGGCAAGATTTGTACAATTTACCGCATTCTGACAATGTATCATAAATAATCTACAAGAGATTATTTACATCGGTATTGAATCCAGCATATGAAGATGCTATTTTGTGCAGTACATTCTTATTGGATTTAACCATCCAACTGTAGTCAGTGTGACTCCCTTTTTGTGATTGAGTAATGAGCTCTAGGCTGTTGGCCTTTCTGCATGTGCAGACCCCATTTATGCACACCTACTATCTGTAGTAGTATCATATGATCGCGGGTAAGGTTTCCCACTGTGGTTTTTCCCCTTACAGGGTTTCCACGTACAAATATTGGTGTTATCTGTTGTGGATGACTTTATGTTTATGTTTCTATAAAGTGGAAAATCGCGATCGAACCCTAGTTGTTCTCCCCTCTTCCAACTCCGAGGAGAGAGAAGGGAGGTTCGCTAGGATTCGATGGTTTTTCACTTAGGGGAGAGACTTTACATTCAAAAGAGGGGTTGAAACCCACAAGATCCAATCCCACGCAATGCAAGATTGGATGCTAAATGTGTTTCAAGGGTTAAGAAAGCAAGGCTACCCTCTTTTGTAAAGAATGTGCATAGGAGAATTAAGCTAAGCATGCATGGAAAGTGATAAAGATTCGCTTATAAACTGAGATAGGAATATAGTATGAAGCTGCGGACCTGGAATTAGCAGTAAAATGTCGATACGGCGCTGTCCTGCAAATTTGAGCAAAAGTTGTCAGGACGATGGCGCCCGACACCACGGTCCTCCGAAAAATCCGTCAAACGAAGGGGAATCGGTTTGTCTCTGCACAAGGATTCCAGATCTTCAATTTCAACTGCGTACCTGCAACCTACACACAGAAAAGCGAAGACGATTGGGGGGTTAGGGATTAGGGGTTTGCCTTTAGGTCAAACCTCGGTTTTGGAATTAACCAAGAAATGAGCAAGAGCTGTAAATGTAAATGACTGTAAAACAAGTACTAATACCTTGTTCTAAGGATGTTTGTATCCTTATGTGCGAAGGTTTAGATGTTGTATGTTGTATGTTGTAGCATGTAGTATGTGATCTCCTCTTCAATGGTTGAATCCTTGACTTGAATGCAACACTTAGCCTTGAATGGAGACTTGAAATGATCAATTGCTTGAAGGAATGCTTGAATGCTTGAGTATAGTTTCCACACTTTGTACACATATCCTCTTCATCCTCTATCCCAAATGAGAGAGAAAAATGTAGTTTATATACTTGTCATTTAGGGCTGATAGACTGATTTTCCCGACCTTAGGCTGACCAGGAAAGTTAATTTCCAAATTGCAAACAAAAAGACCCACAATCTCCTTAGGAGACTGGGCCCAAAATAGGACCCAGGGACCAGGGCGCTGGGCGCTCTGGTCCCACCTCCCGGGACAGCAGGGTGCAAGGAGGTTCAGGCCAGGGTGCTTGAAAAATGCAGTTTTCAGTGTCGTGAGCAAGTTTCAGGGTCTCCATTCAGGTTGCATGTTGCGTCGCCATCGTGAAGACCGAAATGCAGTCGAAATTGCAAGTGTCACAATTTTAGGACGCTACATTTAGCCCCCACTTTAGCGGGAGTATGTATGCTCATACTTCCGGTAAAGTACAAGGAAACAATATTGAAAGACTTTCATCATGTCAAGGAGGCAAGATACACCAAGCCCCCAGTGGACTAAGGATCTTACGACTTCGATTGACAAAGTAAAAGGGAAAATCACCAGGGAGAACCATGACTGTCTGTAGTAAGGTTCCCTCACTATGAGTCATGCAAGAAAGATATCAAAAATTCTCAAGGCAAGGTTAAATTTACCAAGAAATTTTCAAGTTTCTTGAAAAGATATGAACGGGATGTATGCCCCCCTACGTTAAAGCGATCACACATGCCTCACCGGGGGTGATTGTTTTAACATAGTGATACATATAAAAAATGAGAAAGGAGCACGTTATCACAAGGATTTAGCCCCCAAGTGTGAGATAAGCCCAAGGATAATAGACACAAAACATAAAGCACGAGGTGACTTCACTTTCCTCGGGGTCAGTATGCTGTATGATAATTCATGTATATATATCATATGTATGTATGCATAATTGTTCTTCATTCCCCAATCAAGGAAGGTCACCTAGAAGAAGGGAACACATGTGTCTTTTGAGTCAACATGAGAGAGATCGAGAGATCTCAATGCTTTGCATCGTCCTCAAGTAGACAACCCTAAGGACAACAAATAGAAGAATGAGAATAACATATAGAAGAAGTAACACAAGAGAGGAGGAGAGAATCTGCTATGCTAATGTAACTAGTCTAGCACGTCATCTACCCCCCGATCTTCCTGATCAATGTTTCAGGAAGGCAGGGAACATGCTAGAGGAGGAACATCCAACACAGCAGATGGAGCTATCACAAGATCCAAACAAGTTCTATGTTCATGTTCCGAGCCACATTGTTCTTGTCTAGGAGCTAGGATAAGTGCTTTAGAAAATTCATTAGATAAATGGTTATCAACATCAACAAGTTCATATTCACTATCAAAAGCAAGAGGAGTAAAATTTTCATCATGCATAACATTTTCATCTATATCATCATCAAGATTTATAAAAATAGGATCTTTAACTCGCACAGGATCAAGACCATCATGCATCTTATGTTTAGGAGATTTAGGCTCAATGTCCGGCTAAGGAGAAAATGGAATAATGCTTGTTGAAGGTGTTTTTGGAGATTGCAAAGTTTGAGCTCTAAGATGACGCTTTCGCCGGCGTTCACGTGCAGAACGATTTCGTCTAGTCTTAGTAGGAAGTGGAGAAGATTGAGGAGGAGGAATGTTCTCGTCCTTAGCACTTGGGTGTTTAGGTTGTGGTCTCTTAGGCTGGATAATAGGAGAAGGAGAAGGTCTCTTCTCTCTATAAAAAGAAGGAGGAGGAACTGCTCCATATAAGGGAAAAATATTTGGTTTAGGGAGAAGACCAAGTCCGTCATGACGAGGAGGTATAGATCTACTCTTAGGAAGTTTATTAGGCATAGACATAGTCACATCCATAGGGATGGGTTGGGAATCTTCTTGAGGAAAGACATTAGTTTTATCTTTCAAAGGAAGAACTTCCTTCTCAAGAATGATAGGAATGTCAAGTTTAGGTGTTCTAGGTTCACTTAGAGATAAGATCATATCTATTTTCCACTTTTGATAAGATTTGAAAAGATGATCACTTCGCGGGGGAAGAGATTGGAATTGTTTAGGCCAAAAGTAATCAATAGGAACGCTAGAAGTTCTTTCAGCTGGTTTAAAGAGACTATGATTGATAGTAACAACTTCACCATTATAGGGAAATTTCAAACACTTGTGAATAGGAGAAGCAATAGCTTTCATGGAAGATAGCCAAGGATAGCCAAGCTTCACACGAAATTGTTCGGAGGATGGAATAATAGCAAAGTTCACATCAAGAGATTTGTTATGGACCTCAATAGGCAATGTAATAGAACCAATTGCAGGAGAAGAAAATGCATCAAATAATTTCACAATCACATCTGTTTTGTCATAGATCACTTGATTCAATTGCAAAGTAAAAAGAAATTCTTCAGTAATAACATTAACCATGCACGAAGGATCAATAAGCACTCCACGGCAAGGTGTATTCTTAACTTTTGCAACTATGTATAAAGGACCATCAGGTGCCCTAATGGTTTCACTAGAATCAAATGTGATGGAAGGTTCTTTAGGGATTTCTTGCTGCTCTACAAAGTTAATCACATTCGGGGTCATAGACACAAGACCATCAGATGAAAGAGAGGAATCATTAGCCTCAATTGCATTAGAGGTATGAGAAGGCAATGGATCAGTGAAAATCTAAAGATTTTGATTAGGAGGAGCTACAGATGTATTGCCTTTATCATTCACTCTAGAAACAAAGATAGTATAGTTATCAGTCAAATCTTGAATTTTACCCTTTAAAGAAAAACATTTTTCAGTATCATGCCCAGGCTGACGATGAAATTGACAAAAGGCTTTGTTATCAAAATAAGGTGAAGTAATCTTTGCAGGATCAATTTGTCTTATAGGAGGAAGAGTAAGCACATTTTGTTCCAATAACTTATTCATAATACTATGCAATGATTCATTCAAAGGAGTATACTTTCTTTCTTTCTTGAAAAATTTAGAAATAGGAGGCACACCTGATGCTGCATTCACATTGTTGTTGATGATGTTTTCATTGAATTTGATGGAATCTCTATTCGGTTTAAACTTCCCAAATGGTTGTTGACTGCTATCACCCTTATCACTCGGAGCCATAGGATGTGATTGTTCCATTTGACTCACAGTCAGTTGATAATTGTGAAGAGTTGCACACAACTGTTGGAAAGAAGTAAACTCAAAAAATAGAAGTTTGTCTCGAATATCTTTTTGTAAATTAGAAATAAAGATTCTTTGAATATCATTATCAGGCACTGGAAAAGAAATTTGAGCATACAAATGCTTATATCTACCAATGAAATCAGTCACTTTTTCTTTAACACCTTGTTTACAATGCATTAAATCAATCAAAGTAACCTTAGGACTTATATTGTTTTGAAATTGTTGAATGAAAGCATTTGCAAGTTGTTCGAAAGAAGTAATAGAATAGGAAGGCAACGAGCAATACCATTGTAGGGCTTTGTCTCTTAATGTTCTAGTAAACAGTTTTGCAAGCAACCTTTGGTCGTAAGCAAAATCAGTACAAATTGTTTGAAAAGTCTTAACATGTGTTAGAGGATCACCTTTACCATTATAAAGCTCCAAATGCGGGATTTCAACATGTTTAGGAGGGATAGCTCGAACAATGTCAAGAGAAAGTGGGCTCGCAACATCAAATGTGGGCACACTAAACTTAGATTGATTCATAGAGGCAATTTGTTGCTGTAAAGAAGAGACAGTTTGTGCTAGATTGTTAATGGTTGCTTCAGTCGAAGAATTCATATTGGATGTGTTAGATTGAGATGGAGGTGTTATGTTATTGAAAGAAGGTAAAGAGTAAGGTGGTGGGACTCTATGATAATTAGTCATAGGAGATGATTGGACAGGAGGAACACTACAAGGAGGGATGGAATGGTTAAACGAATTGCCCCCTTGCGTCATGTTCATTTGTGGAGATGTAATAGGAACACTCATTGGAGGAATGAATGAAGAAGTCGGATTAAATGAAGGAAGAGGGTTAATTGAAGAAGAAGGGTTGCCCCCATGATTGGTGATCATAGGAGGAATGTCTTGTGTTGAAGTAGTCATTATGTTTGATGTAAAAGTAGGTATACTAGCAATAGGAGTCGTCAAAGGAATAGAATGATTGTCTTGAGTAGGAGGTTGTGTATAACCTAAGGCTTCGGCACAACTCTTCATAGGCATCACATTTGAATCCACAATGTGTGCAATACCACGCAAAATATCAATTCCATTCTTATCACTTTGAAGCATACGTTTTAGACCCTCAATTAAAGGAAGAGCTTGACTATCAGGGTATTCTTGAGACATCCATTGTCGAAAATCGTCAAATTGGTTATCCAATTTCGAAAGTTGTTCTACGGAAACCTCATGGAGAGCTTCTTCATCATTAGGAGGATTAGAGGAATTACCCATGTCCTCATTAAAAAATCTATTCAAATTAGGTTCCATTTCCTCAGTAATTAAACCTCAGAAAGACTTAATTCTACGGCTTCGTCTAACGGGAATAGTGTAAGTAGGGCTTATTGTTGTAAAACTCATGCACTAGAAAGAGAGAGAAGATTTTGAATTTAGAGGTAGCAATTTTCAGTAAAATCAGTCAATCTTCTGGATTTAAGCTGTTAAATGCAATCACAACAGTCTCCCGAAATTTCGGAAAAAATGTCCGGGACCGTGGCGCCCGGAGTGCAACATGGTCCTTGCAACTTTTTTCGAAATTTGCAGGGATGAAAGGTATGATGATTTTAGAGCTAATCTGAAAAAATTGAGTGATTTTACGATCTGTAGATAGGCCAAATTAAAGTTGCAATCTCGAAATTGAACCCTACCAAGATTGTCGAAAAATGCAAAATTTGAATTTTGAAAAAGAGAGGGAAACTGAAATTTTGAATTTTATGATTTTAGAGGGAATGTCAAGAGCAATGCAAATTTTGAAATTTGAAAATTGACTCAATTTCACGCAAAATTCAATTTTGAAAGCGGAAATCAAAGTTGTTGTAATTAAGCACTTAATTTCAAAAGTCACAAATTGCAAGAATTTGAATAAAGCACTGAAATTTTTAATGAATGATAACACACTTTTCAGATTTAGGACAGTAAGAACACAATTTTGACACAAAATTTCAATTTCAATGATTTTTAAATGTTTAGAAGCCTTAATCCATGCAATCACAAGACCAACTTTGACTGTAATTTTGAAGGTGTTAAAATTGATAAAATCAGCCAAAATTCTGAATTTTAGCAGAAAAACACAGTAAGATTTGGCTCCCGAAATTTTGGAAAAAATGTCGGGGACGATGGCGCTCGGCGCCACGGTCCTTGCAACTTTTTTCCAAATTTTCAGGGATGAAAGATATTGTGATTTTATTGCGGAATCCAAAGTTACAGCTGATTTGGAGATGTTTTGATCAGTGAAATTGTCGGACAAAGGTTGAATCAAGAGGGTTTCAAAAATTAGGGTTTTGACACTTAACCACTTAATTTTCAAAATTAAAGCATAGACATGAATTGAAAATTTATAATAGAAGGGCAGATCTGAAACAAGCATTAACATTTAGACATTTCGCAAGTTCAATTACTAAAAAGAAAATTTAGGGTTTTTATGCAATCACCTCTAAAATTTTGCAAAAGATCAAACATGGAAACGTAATCAAGGAATCCAATTTTCAGATCTAGGCATGAATAATCAGAAAGGATGTTCACGTCAGGTTCACCAAAATGTAAAGCGGAAAATCGCGATCGAACCCTAGTTGTTCTCCCCTCTTCCAACTCCGAGGAGAGAGAAGGGAGGTTTGCTAGGATTTGATGGTTTTTCACTTAGGGGAGAGACTTTACATTCAAAAGATGGGTTGAAACCCACAAGATCCAATCCCACGCAATGCAAGATTGGATGCTAAATGTGTTTCAAGGGTTAAGAAAGCAAGGCTACCCTCTTTTGTAAAGAATGTGCATAGGAGAATTAAGCTAAGCATGCATGGAAAGTGATAAAGATTCGCTTATAAACTGAGATAGGAATATAGTATGAAGCTGCAGACCTGGAATTAGCAGTAAAATGTCAATACAGCGCTGTCCTGCAAATTTGAGCAAAAGTTGTCAGGACGATGGCGCCCGGCGCCACGGTCCTCCGAAAAATCCGTCAAACGAAGGGGGATCGGTTCGTCTCTGCACAAGGATTCCAGATCTTCAATTTCAACCGCGTACCTACAACCTACACACAAAAAAAGCGAAGACGATTGGGGGGTTAGGGATTAGGGGTTTGCCTTTAGGTCAAACCTCGGTTTTGGAATTAACCAAGAAATGAGCAAGAGCTGTAAATGTAAATGACTGTAAAACAAGTACTAATACCTTGTTCTAAGGATGTTTGTATCCTTATGTGTGAAGGTTTAGATGTTGTATGTTGTATGTTGTAGCATGTAGTATGTGATCTCCTCTTCAATGGTTGAATCCTTGACTTTAATGCAACACTTAGCCTTGAATGGAGACTTGAAATGATCAATTGCTTGAAGGAATGCTTGAATGCTTGAGTATAGTTTCCACGCTTTGTACACATATCCTCTTCATCCTCTATCCCAAATGAGAGAGAAAAATGTAGTTTATATACTTGTCATTTAGGGCTGATAGACTGATTTTCCCGACCTTAGGCCGACCATGAAAGTTAATTTCCAAATTGCAAACAAAAAGACCCACAATCTCCTTAGGAGACCGGGCCCAAAATCGGACCCAGGGACTAGGGCGCTGGGCGCCATGGTCCTGGGGACCAGGGCACTGGGCGCTTTGGTCCCACCTCCCGGGACAGCAGGGTGCAAGGAGGTTCAGGCCAGGGTGCTTGAAAAATGCAGTTTTCAGTGTCGTGAGCAAGTTTCAGGGTCTCCATTCAGGTTGCATGTTGCGTCACCATCGTGAAGACCGAAATGCAGTCGAAATTGCAAGTGTCGCAATTTTAGGACGCTACAGTTTCATGCATTAATCTTTACCAGTATACAAATTAACTGTTAACATTGTCTACCGACATACTTAACTAGTTTACCAGTATTGAGCATTAAGTTGGTTAAGTTGTTTTTGGTTTGAATTTATTTGACAACTGATTCACCCCCCCCTCTTAGTTGTCTCCGGGACCTAACAGGTGCAGTATCAAACTACTGGATATTAGGGGCTATAGAGCTATCCACCACCGAAGGAGTATCACTAGTCTCAGTATCAAGTGTGGTGTTATCTTGATCTTTCGGATGATCCTCAGTCTAAGTTTTATCCTTTTGACCACCGAAAACACCTTGCTTTTCTTCCAGTTAAGAGGACTTAAATGTATCCTTGTATAGGGGATCATGTTGAATGATCTTTATCCATATATCCTATGTCTCTTTCCTCACCTCTTCCACATTACCGATCATTATCTTGTTCACCCTATTCTTACTTCAGAATTCTTTCTTATTTTCCTCCTCAATCAGCCTCTTGGCTTCATCACGAGTGATACAAATACAAACATTTATTATCTCCCTCTCCTTCATCTCCTTGTCAATATTACTTTCTATCATTCTCCTTGCATCTATAAGACCGTATAAGTCCTTAGGAATGGTCTTCTCCAATTCAATTAATGTCTTGCTAAAATTATGTAAATATAATACAACTTCTTCCTCAATCTTTCTTTCATCACCCTCATCTAAATTCTCATAACAAGCTCCAATATTCTTCAGGTTTCCATCAACTATTATTTCATCTATTAGCTAATCTGATTATAGTGGAAGAACAATTGTGTACTTACCTTGTATGTTACTAGACTCAAGGTCTTTTTCAAGTTGACTTTTGATCTATCTACCTCTTTTGGATTTTTCGGTAGGAGCAGGATCAAATTGTTCCTTCTTGCTTTGCTAGTCTCCATCGGATTGCAGCTTCCTCACCACTCTAACAAATTCTCCTTTCTTCTTTTCCTTTGCTGCTTCTTCCTCAGACTCAAATTTAGAGGCTACCAGAGATACTGCAACATAAGCCCTCTTAGGCTTCTCCTTCTACTTCAACACACCTTTCTCGAATGGGCTAGGTCCTACAGATTGTGCCACCGGAGCAAGAGCAAACTTGGTCTCTTTAGGTTTGACCTTGGAGGGAATTGGATTAACCTTAGTTTTCTTGGTTTCTTCTTTGGCCTCTTTTAGCACATGACTCTCCCTTTCTTTCTTCACCTCCTCCCAGGTGAAACCTATCTGAACTGCCACCTCCTCAGCCATCTTTGTAACTTTCCTTTTTCTGGCAGGTGCATTGAATTGATTATGTAGTTGAGGGTCTTTCTCCTTGAATGTTTCGAATCTCCCTTCCTTTGGATCCATTGGTTGACTCATAAGATGTTAGGCATATGTTTCAAGTGTGACAGAGTCAAATTCATACCTGATGGGAATGATCCACACTATTCTGGACTCAACCACTTCCATCATACATGGATCTTTGTTGATCATGAAGCATATGGTTTTCTCATACTTCTTCACAATTTCCTTAGGGATCCTCTCTCTTCTTTTCATTGTTACTTGAAAGGATTTAAAGTATCCCCAGAGAGAAAATATTCTCATTGTTGCATCACCAATTTCCCATTCTCAATCTTTAATCTGCATGGCCATCGGTCTATCATAGGCCCATTGGACCTTTCCTTTCACATCACACATCTTATTCAGGAACTATAAAGCCAAGCAACTAAGAAGAGTGCCATATTTGAAAGTGTTCTTTTATCCTACTTGATCTTCTTCAAATTTCTCAACAACTCATTTAGGAGGATTGAACACAGTGTTAGGATTCCCAAAGATACTAAGAGGGGGGGGGGGGGGGGTGAATCAATATCTGACCAGTATACGAATTTATTTGAATTATAACATGAAAAGCATATCAAAACTGTGTAACGGTAAACCAAAAATAATGTAGAAAATAAAAGCAATAATCACAACATAAGAGACACCATAACACAGTATTTTTAACGAGGAAACCCGATGTGGGAAAAACCTCAGTGGGATTTGTGACCCACAATATTTGCTTACTGGCTAATAAGGGAATATTATTGTTTGCAATAGGGGCCTGCACATGCAGGAAGGGCAAGTGCCTAGAGCTCACTGCTCAGTTACAAAAGAAGTCTCACTGACTTACAAAAATGGATTATACAAATCCAATGTCTTGTACTACTTCAAATTAGCATCTACTATGCTAGATTTAGTACTGGTTTAAGCTCTTCTACATACATAAACCCTTATCCAATATCTGCCTTACATTTCGCATATTAGGTCTGCATTAATCCTTCCATTTATCACACACTAAATGATCTACAATGATCTCATACATATATGAGTCATATTACAATCTTCCAAGTCAGCTTACAAAATATTTTACAATTAAATACGAAATACATTTAAACAAAATTCCTGTCGGCCATGGTGTCGGTGATCAATCTTTTTAGTGTCAGTGATTTGTGTGCCGGTGTTGAGTCTGTCGATGCTGGTGCCTACCGGTATCATAGGATTGTAAGGTTGTCATCAATGATGATACCTTCAATCACCTACAATTTCTCATTGGAGTGTGCATTTGCCAACAATCTCCCCCTTTGGCATTGATGGAAACACTCATGAGAAAAATAAAAAAGTGTCCAAAAATGTTGTCCAAAAAGAATCTGCCAAAATATCTTACCAAAACTGTGTTTGTGTATGCTCCCCCTAAGCTGATGATGTCTTTGTTCTAATCATTTTTCTCATTTTCACTACTCCCCCTTTGACATCAATGATAAAGGATGTCATTCACTGTCAGTGGAGTGTGTTTCCTACCTAGATCCTTGTAACTGGTGGGTTACAATCTGATAGATATCCGCCAATGCAAAATTCTGACTGTTGCTGAATCTTTTACTATCCTGTAATGCCGCTTGTGTTCTCTGAACTGTACAGGTTAGTATGTGCATTTTCTCTTCTGGTGTCTTAAGTTTGGGAACCAGAGCCTCATAAATTTCTTTTCTCAAAGAAATGAGGTAATATAGTTTAAGACCTAGTTTGCATTTTAAATCCTTTTCCTTAACCTTTATCTTTTCTTTGTCTTTTTTCTAACTTCTCTATTTTCTCTTCAAGATCTGCAATGTTCTTTTCAATTTCCAAAAATGAATCTGATGATCCTATTAAATTGTCTGCAATATTGTTAATGTCTTCTTGAGCTTTGCTTATCTCTGAATCTATGTTCTCTATCAAAATATTAGTTTTGCGGGTATCTTTGTACAGTTTCTTGAAATCCAAAATTGTTTCTCCTAGTGCCGGTAATAAGGTTTCCATTTTCTCCTTATTCTTCTTCACTATTTTGTGAAAGAATTTGTCTTTCTCCTTATTCATTCTCTCTTTGAATGTGTCCTCATTTATCTGATCAACTATCAAAATATTACTCGTGATGTATTTAGACAATGTGTCTAGTTGACCTAAAGAATCTTTACTTCCCACAATGTACTTGGATGCTATCAATTTGAGAATAGGAATTGTGTCATCAATAGCCATATAGGCTTGTGCATTACACTCTGTGATCTTCTTAATAGGATCCAATAATACCTCTGTCACATTCATTTGTCTGAATTATATCATTGAAGTGCCAGATGTCTGTCCAACTGTTTTCACAATTTCCATGCTATTGGTTGTAGTAGTGACTTTGCTTGTTTTTACCTCTGGTAGGTCAGTTTGTGTTTGCATTTCTACTAGCAAAGGTTTAGGCTTTTCAGTTGTTGCCGGTGGTACTCTCTCGGTCTATACCTTGGCCTATTTCTGTTCCTATTTCTCAGCCTGTGCCTCAGAGGGTTTCTCTATGATCTCTATTGTTAGTTTTTCAGATGAAGTCTCGGTATGCACTGCTGGTTTCTCTATATTCACCTCTGCACTGTCCATTGTTGGTTTCTCTAATTGTTTCTCAGTTTTATCTACCAGTGCTTCTAATGGTTTCCCAGTGGTGTCCTCTATCGGTTTATCTGTCTGACTAGGTTTTTTTGTGCTTAAATTTATAGTGTCACTAACTCCAACATCTGCAGCCTGTGGCTCAGTAGCCACATCTTTCTTCTTATCCTTAGTGGTCTCTTTGTCCACCACAATGTTTACCTCTTGTGTAGTGATGTTAATAGTGCAAAAAACTTTAGACTCAGGATTTGTATCCTCTTGAGGAGTCTCCATACTCTCTGTAGCCAGTTGTGTGTCAATGGTTTCTACTAGTGGAGTATCAGAAAGAGGTGGGTGTAAGTTATCAGTTATTTTTAGGTTTGGAGGTCCACCTTTCTTACCTTTCCCCTTATCCTTGTCCTTTTGATAAACTCTGATAGTCTTAGGTCTTTTAAGTTCTTCCTGTTTCTACTTTTCAACAAAGAATATGTCCCACTGATCCCTAGTCTCTTCTGAAATTTCATTCATTCTTCCTTCCATAAGTGCTACATGTCGGTGACCGGTTGAAAATACTGTCTGGTTGGCTTCACTGATTAATTGATCTACTTCTTTAGTGGAGTTCACTGGGTGAACTACAAGCAATTTTTCTATTTTTCTATTTTTATCTAGCTCAACAATAGCTACCCTTCTAGCTTCTAGTATTCTGTAGAGATCAGTGGGTATTTCATCAACAATCTCCATCAAGAATTTCTTGTATATGTCCAAGTGTAAAATTACACTATTTTGTACGCTTTTCTTATCATCAGTGGAAAGTGTGTTATACAGTTTGCTAATGTTTTTCAACTTTCCATCCTCTGTTATTTCACTTAAAAGTTTTTCCAGTGGAGCAATATCCTATTTTACCTTCTTCTTCTTTGGAGTTAACTTCTTCACTAGAGGCCTCACTACCTGTTGCTTTTGTCTTGTTCTCCTAGGTGTGGGTGAGGGTACCGGTGAGGGTTTTCTTTTCCTTTCTACCCTTTTGAATAATGCCGATATATCACTTTTAGAAGAAGTTGCAATCAGTAAAAGATGAGTTTCCGGTTGAAATCCTTCCAACTCACTTTCCTTAATACTAGTTTGCTTCAATACATCTTCCTGAATTGCTTTAGCTTGTCTAGTTCCCTTCCTCGCTGTTTGTTCAACATTCTTAACTCTTTTCTTAGACTGAATACCACTTTCAATTGTTTCTGCATTTCCAAAGACTTTCTCAGATGGTTCCTTTGGTGCTTCAAGGAGGGCTTTTGCATAAGTTTCAATTATTTTATCATCTATTTCATATCCCATTTCAGTTACCCAGATAGTTCTAGGGACAACTGCCTCCATCTAGATTTCATCTTTCTTGATTACAAAGCATATTTCCTTTTGATATTTATCTACAATTGCCTGAGACAGCCTAATTCTTATCTTCATTCGAGCCTTCAGTGCTTGAAAATGTTCATTTATATTTTTCTCTTTGTTTTCTCCCATGTTGTTTAATGTATCCAATAGTTGCTTTCCTACTGGTATATCAAAGCCAAAGTCTTTTCTACGAATATCGGGTACTTCCTTAGCAATGTACAACATCAAACATACAAGCAAATTTCCAAATCTAAAAGTTCCTTTCTTGTCTCCTTTGATTTTCTTCTGATTGTCTATCAATTCATCTTTAAGCCATTCATAGATGTCAATCTTAGCATTGTTGTTCACTAAGTCATAAGCACTTTTAATACACAAGCTAGATACTAAGTTTAACCTATTTGCATGTTTGGCTTTATAGACAAGGATCATACTGACAAATTTAACATTTATGTTCTTTACATCATTGACTCTAAGTGATCTCTTGTCAAATGTTGCACTGATTAGGTCCATTATTGTGTCATTAGAGACCTTTTTAGTTTTGTCAGGCTTGCTACCGGTGGAAGGTAACCCTGTGACTTCCTTAACCACTTCTTTGGTGATCTTATGGATGGAATCCAACCAAAATAATTCACCATGAACTCTACTTAGCACAATCCTTATAACATCCTTGGGAAAATCTGGGATACTAAGGATTTCAGTAAAACCTAGGGTTTCCAATATCTTATGTTCTGGTTTGATATTTCCAGATTCATCACATAAAATAGTCTGATACATATTCTTGATTTCTACATCTCCTAATTCTTCTATATGACAATGTATGTATATCCTAGGATCCTCTGCATAAACTACTCCTTTAGGAATTTGAGAAAATGCACCTAGGGTATCATCTTTCTTTGCTATTTTGGGAACAAGTTTGAATATGGGTCTAGGGTGCTTGACAACTTCAATCACAATAGGGTTTGCAATAAATTCAGGAGTGGATGAGGAAGCCATAGTTATAAATACCTCACTCTACCTTAAGGATGAGTGCTTGGATGAACTGCTTCACTTTTTCAGTAAGGATGCCTTCGCTCAGGAATTTTCGTGCTCTCAAAGATTTGAAAGCTTGGTGAATGAAAAAAGAGCCAAAACACTTACTCTATAATGTTATTTTCTCCAACTACCACATTTAATGCTTGCCGGTTAAGTCACAACTTAACTCATCTGCTGGTAAAGAAGTAATTCAACTTCTCACCACCAACCGAGGGTATATTAGCATGTTTTCCAGTTTGTTGCTAAACCCCCAAAGGATTTTCCTTCAGTTAGATGAAGAGTCTTCTATCGGTGGAGTGTTACTTTGTTCTTTCGGTGGAGGAGTATTCCCATCAACATTTTGATCTGACTTTCTGATCCATTGTTTTGAGAATTCTTGCTTTACCTTTTCAACCTTTTCTTTACCTTTCAAGCTGGGTCCTTTGTTATTTGCCGGTGATGTCTTGCTTCTACAAAATTTAGCAATATGTCTAATCTTGTTACAAGCATAACAAGTCACATTGTTTTTCTGAATAGCTTTCCCATATCCTATGCTGGTTTGTGTTGTGCATTGATTAGATAGATGTCCAAATCTTCCACAAACATAACATCTTACATTCATTCTGCAATTTTCTGAATTGTGACCAACTTTGTTGCATTTAGAACATTGACCAGTGGATGCATTAGTGTTCTAATAATTTCTAGATCTACACTGATTTGCTTTATGACCATACTTGTTATAGTTAAATCATTTTCCATTAAATTTGTAAGCATTAGGTTGTCTTACCGATTTTTTGTGATCATTGTTAATGTTATTCAATTTTCAATTCAAGGAGCAAGTTATATTCAAGGTTATTTTTCTTTCAAGTATATGTTATTTCTCAATATAATGAATCTGATTTTGTTTACTGCAGGTGGAGAGAGAACATTTTATATTTTCTATGTTTTCTCCACAACATATCATTGGGTATGTATATCATGGAGGGAACCGATCAAGTGGTACCTTGATTGATCATGTCCCTTGGACATGACCAACCAAGATACCCCTTGGTCATGTCCCTCCTTAATCGATTACTTAATCGGTGTTTATCACATATACAAAAGCACCGAAGTCACTTCGGTTATTCATATAATTAATCTGATGATAATCGGTGGCAATATCAACTGGTGGCAATATCAATCGGTGGCAATATTAACCGGTGGTTACTATTAATTGATTTAAGCCTGATAACATAAGTTAGTCAGTTTATCAATTTATCTTGATAACATTAGTTATTTGGTGAAATGCATTAAGCCCGATGGTTATAAACTCGGTGGGTATTAAGGTGATAACCCAATAATGAATCGGGGGGGTTAGAATAAGACCCGATCATTATCGATTTATCAGTCTTAATAGTTTGCATGAGTAATGTAATTGACTATAACAGGATAAGGAGGGCAATTATAGATAAAGGAATAATCATTTGAGATCTAGATTTATCTATCAATGAGATAGATGATTGAATGGGAGACTTCATTTATCTCCCATTCAATCATTTATCTTACCGAAACTATAAACTATCTGCTTTTCCTATTAGTTATTCTTCCAGCCCAATTTGAATCTGTGAATTCATGTAGATTTAGATCAACTTTCTCATATTTGAGGCCAAGGTTTAAGGTGCCTTGTAAATATCTCATATTGTGTTTTACTACAACCATGCTCACATAAACTGACTCAAAGCATTAACTACATAATAGATATCTGGTCTTGTGTTTACTAGATACATCAAGGACCCAATCATTTGCCTGTATTGAGTAGGATCAGTGGGTTGTGACTCTGTTGTTGCTTCCTTAAGTTTATGAAGATTGGTTTCCATTTGAGAGGTCACGGGTTTGCAGTTGAGCATTCTAAATCTCTTCAAAATGTCCAAGGTATACTTGCCTTGGTTTAGTATAATGTTATTAGAATTCTGCCATACTTCCAAGCCTAGGAAGTAATGAAGGAGTCCCAAGTCCTTCATATCAAATTCTTTAGATAGATCTTTCTTGCATTGATCTATAAGGTTATCTTCTCCTGTGATTAATAGATCATCAACATATAAAATAAATATTAGCATACTCCTCAGACATAGCATCCTTCCATACTTGATGTTTAAGTGCATCCGATACATTATTGGGTTCAGTTTTAGAAAGATCATTCATGAGTGCAACATAGCTGGTGAATTTGTTAGGCCTTTTGCTTTCTCTAAAGGTTCCTGAAGGAGTAGCAAACCTCTGAGCTTCTTCTACAGTTTTGGTGGCCCATAATGGTCTTTTCTTGAGATTTTCTCTAGGCGGGTTTTGAGTTTCACCTTCAGTTTCCTCAAGATGCTCCCTTTGAAGCTCAGGAGCAGGATCTTCATCTATGCTAGGGGTAGGGATATACATTTCAAGCTCTATTTGAGCTTTGGGCTCTTTGGAAGGCTAAGTCTTCTTTAAAGATTGCATCCCTACTTAGTTCAATATTCCTTTGACCAAATATATAGATTTTGTAGGCCTTGGAGGTTTCACTATATCCTACAAGTATTCCCCTTTTTCCAGAGGGCTCTAGTTTTAGTCTTTTCTCTTTAGGTATATGAATATAGAGAGGACACCCAAATATCCTAAGGTAGCTGAAATCTAGCTTTATTTTAGTAAAGACTTCCTCAAGAGTTTTGTCTTCAAGGTGGGAGTGAGGACATCTATATTGTACATATACAACAGTGCTTGTTGCTTTTGCCCAAAGATTGGTATTTAGATTTTGATCAAGAATCATGGCTTTGACAACTTCTACAATTGTCCTATTTTTCCTTTCAGCTACCCCATTTTGTTGAGGGTTATAAGGTATTCTAAGCTCCCTCTTAATCCCAATTTTTTTTTTGACAAAAATCTTTAAACAAATCTGAGGTGTATTCCCCCCCATTGTCAGTTCTTAAGGTTTTACTTTTATTTCTTGAGTAGTTTTCTGTTAGTGATTTAAATTCTTTAAACCTATTGAGGATCTCTTCCGATTCTTTACACTTCAGAAAGTAGATCCAAGTTTTCCTAGAGTAGTCATCAACAAATACAAAAATCACCCTAGAGAGGGTACAAACATAGGTCCACATACTTTAGAATGAACTAACTCTAAACTTTGCTTGTTTTCCTAGTATTATTTTGTAAGGCACCCTTAGTATTTTTACCTAGGGCACATCCCTTGCATGCCCCTGAATGATGTTGCTTTAACTTGGGTAGACATGTGACAAGGTTTCCCATTGATGATAAAGCTCTAAAATTCAGGTGGCCTAGTCTTCTATGCCAAACTTCATTAGCATCTATGGCTTCATGGATTAGGGCTAGGTTGGGCTCTATGCATAGCTCATACAAATAGCCTTGTCTTTGACCAATGGTTTTAGCTTTCTTGATAGAAGAATTCCTTTTCCAAGCCAGCACTCTGTTGTCCATGAAGCTTACTCTTTATCCATTATCCTCGAGTGTTGATATAGAGACTAGATTTCTCTTGATGCCTGGGACATATAGTACTCCTTTAAGTTGCAATGATACGCCTGACTTCAGTTTGATGTTGCAGGTTCCAACTCCTCTGACTGGATGTGAGGAGTCATCTCTGATAGTTCCTTACTCATCATTCTCCTCTATCATGGAGTCTAGCACTTCTCTAAACCCTATAATGTGTTTGGATGAGCCACTGTCGATCACCCGATAGTTAACCTTGTTTGATGCTTGGTTTGTAAGTGTTGAGTAGAGTACATACTTCTCGCAGTCATCTTCCCCTTTAGATTTTCCTACTTTGGCAAAGGTGGCTTGTTGTTTGGATCTTTCTGGACATTTGGCAACATAGTGTCCGAATTTGTCACATCTGTAACATTGAATCTATGAAAGATCCTTTTTGAAGGTGTTCTTTCCATGACAACCTTTCCTCTTCCTAAATTGTTTCTGCTTGATTTTCTTATTAGAGTTTGTATTTAGGACTTGAATATCTTCATCTATATTCTTTTGTTTGATCCCTTTCCTCTTTAACCTTAATTCTTCTTGGAGACAGTCTGCCTTTAGCCTTTCAAACTTTGGAAATTTATCCCTTGCACTGATGCCTTGAACAAATGTTTCTCATATACTAGGCAACCCATCTAGAGCAATGAGTGTAAATTCTTTGCTTTGGATCTCATATCCAAGGGTTGCTAGCTCATCCCTTAGGGATGATATCCACATGAAGTAGGCATTGACTGACTCCTCTTTGATAATAGCTATATGATTTATTTTTCTCTTTAAAGCTAAGTTTCTACTAGCATTGGATATCTCAAATGCATCTTCAAGTGCTTTGAACATGTTGTAGGTCATTTCATGTTTCTTTATGATGGGCATAATATTATTCCTCACCCCATCAACTATGATTTTGATGGCCTTTTCATTTCCCTCTATCCAAGTTGCTTTGTCAGGTTCTGTCTTAGGTTCTATAGTTTCAGATTTTACAAATGATTCAATTTTATTTTCTCTTAGAATCATCTTAATTATGAACTTCCATGCTGAGAAGCCATCAGCTCCTCCGAGTCCATCTTCAAATCTAATAATGCTATCCATTTGGAGAAATGTGATGTTGAATATATGCTTGTCTTGAATTTTCCACAAAATTGAATAGCCTCAGGTTTGATTTAACTATAGCTCTGATACCATGTTAATGTTATTTAATTTTCAATTCAAGGAGCAAGTTATATTCAAGGTTATTTTTCTTTCAAGTATATGTTATTTCTCAATATAATGAATATGATTTTGTTTACTACAGGTGGAGAGAGAACATTTTATATTTTCTATGTTTTCTCTACAACATATCATTGGGTATGTATATCATGGAGGGAACCGATCAAATGGTACCTTGATCGATCATGTCCCTTGGACATGACTGACCAAGATACTCCTTGGTCGTGTCCCTCCTTAACCGATTGCTTAATTGGTGTTTATCACATATACAAAAGCACCGAAGTCACCTCGGTTATTCATATAATTAATCCGATGATAATCGGTGGTAATATCAACCAGTGGCAATATCAATCAGTGGCAATATCAATCAATGTCAATATTAACCGGTGGTTACTATTAATCGGTTTAAACCTGATAACATAAGTTAGTCGGTTTATCAATTTATCCGGATAACATTAGTTATTCGGTGAAATGCATTAATCCTGATGGTTATAAACTCGGTGGCTATTAAGGTGATAACCCAATAATGAATCAGGGGGGTTAGAATAAGACTCGATCATTATTGGTTTATCAGTCTTAATAGTTTGCACTCGATCAGTTTGCATGAGTAACGTAATTAATAGTAACAGGATAAGGAGAGCAATTATAGATAAAGGAATAATCATTTGAGATTTGGATTTATCTATCGGTGAGATAGATGATTGAATGGGAGACTTTATTTATCTCCCATTCAATCACTTATCTTACCGAAGCTATAAACTATCAACAATCATGTTTGTTTGCAGTATCAGAGCTTTCACCAACTTCAAAACCAAGGCCATTGGCATGACCATTTGGTTTTTGAACTTTTCTTGAATTTTTCCTTGTGTTGATTTGCAGCAGCTAGTTCACTTTCCAAGATTCCTTTCTGTCTCATGAGTTCAGTTCTGTCATTTTGTGTATGGATCAAATCTATCTTTAACATATCATTTTCATGACTAAGTCTTGTGTTTTCATTTCCAGCATCATTCAGTCTTCTAACCAAGTCCTCTTCATTCTTCATCCAATTTTCAGTTTCTTTACAAAATCTCATAGTCATATCTTGCATCTCATTATTTATTGTACTATTTTCTTGTCTCAGTTTGTTTACTAGATCATTAAGATTTTCTTTTTCATCTTCATCATTCTGCATCTTTTCACAAAATTCTCTTCTCTTATTCCTTGCTATAGTGAAATTTTCTTGAAGTCCTCTAGTAATATCCTGTGTAGCCTTCAGATCATCTTCAAGTTTGATATTCTTCACTTTTTCTACATCATAGTCTGAAAGAGTTGTTTCCAATTGCTTTCTGAAGTTTTCCATCTCTACCGGTGTCAAGATCTTCCTCAAGCTGTTAGGCTTTTGAAAATAGAGGACTAGGCTCTGATACCAATTGTTAGGATTCCCAAAGATACTGAGAGGGGGGGGGGTGAATTAGTATCTGACCGGTATAAGAATTTATTTGAATTGTAACATGAAAAGCATATCAAAACTATGTACCGGTAAACCAAAAATAATGCAGTAAATAAGAGCAATAACCACAACATAAGAGACACACCATAACACAGTATTTTTAACGAAGAAACCCAATGTGGGAAAAAGGTCTCGGTGGGATTTGTGACCCATAATATTCACTTACTGGCCAATAAGGGAATATTACTGTTTACAATAGGGGCTTGCACATGCAGGAAGGGAAAGTGCCTAGAGCTCACTACTCAATTACAAAAGAAGTCTCACGGACTTACAAAAATGGATTATACAAATCCAATGTCTTGTACTGCTTCAGATCAACATCTACTATGCTAGATTCAGTACTGGTTTAAGCTCTGCTACATACATAAACCCTTATCCAATATCTGCCTTGTAATTCGCATATCAGGTCTGCATTAATCCTTCCATCTATCACACACTAAATGATCTACAATGATCTCATACATATATGAGTCATATTACAATCTGCCAAGTCGGCTTACAAAAGTTTTTACAATTGAATACAAAATACATTTAAACAAAATTCCTGTCGGCCATGGTGTCGGTGATCTGTGTATCGGTGCCTGCTAGTATCATAGGATTGTAAGGTTGCCATCAATGACAATACCTTTAATCACCTACAATTTCTCATTGGAGTGTGCATTTGCCAACACATAGGTCATACCTTTTGTCATTTTTAAGCATATGGTATGCAGAGTAACTAGTAGTACTGAAGACAAAGTTGTACCTACTTAATTGGTAAACCTTGTAACCAACCACCACTGATGCAAATTTCACATCATTCTCCAGAATATCATTTATGGTCATCGATTTGTTGTCAAATCTGGAACCTATGGTGGCTATCATCATATCATTTGATACTTTTCTCAAGCTGGACACCTCACTGGTTTCAGCTAGGCCTCTCACAGCTTGAATGGCTTGCTTGGTGATCTTGTGAGGCCTGTCAAGCCATATAAACTCATCATGAATACAACTAAGAATGTGCCAGATCCACTCCACTTCGTCGAACAATGGAAAGTGAACGACATGCAAGAAACCCTTGTGCTGAAGAACCTTATATTCAGGTTTGAGATTTCCCAAACCATCAGCCAAATGTTTGTTGTATAGGTCCAACATATCCACATTACCAAGCTCATCAAGATCACAATGAATATAAGCCTTGATATCTTAATTATGAAGCACGTCGTAGGGCACCAATGAAAATGCACCTTCCAGATCATCTTCAATCGACATGAAAGGGTGTTTCATGAAAATAGGTCAGGCCCTATCCTTGATCTCAACCATCAAAAGAGTAGTAACACCAGAAGTTGAAGTCATTTCAAATGCTAGGGTTTATGAAAAACTAAAACCCTGAACAGATAAATACCTTGATTCACAATCGGGTGCGGAAATTCATTATGGAGTCGCTAAAATCACTATTGAAATCACCAAATTACTTTTCTCTTCTTCTCTACACTATTTGCTTGATCACATTGTGACAAATGAAACTTCAAAATGCACTTTTATCCTTTGAAAACCTAATTTTCCACTACAATAAATGCAACCAGTTATCATGAGTTTCATGAAGTCGCATACTAGAGCATCAAATCCTTTATGAAACTTTTGGATAACATTTGCATATTTGATCTAAGCCTTCCGCAACCTTTCAGAATCGATTGCAGACCATCAAAGAGGGGGTTCTTAGAATCTGCATGAAAAGTCCCCCCTAAGGCATAAAGCCCTAATTACCAGATGAAGATCATGCACCAGATTCGGGTGCAGATCCATTTTCTTCTTTAGATTCATCTTTTCTAACCCATATCGTCTCATGTTTGTCTTTGATCTCTTCTACCTTTGCTTTTCCCTTCTCATCTAATTTTCTCTTGTCTATCGGAACACTGTTCTTGCTTCTTCAGTACTTTGCAATGTGAGTGGTTTTGTTGCATGCACGATAAACAACATTATTATGCATAGGTTTGAAGTTCATCTGATTTGGTCTCATCCTGCACTAGTTAGAGACATGTCCAAATATCCCACATGCATAGCATCTCTTATTTTGGAAGTTATTCACTACTACTCTACACATGTTTGACTTGTGTCCAAAAAAATTGCATATGAAACACTGATCGATAAAGGTAGGAAAATTGTTCATGCTGTTCATTCCATTATTCATCCTACTTCTACATTGATTCTCCATATGACCAAAATTGTTGCAAGTAAAACATCTACCATTGAACTTATGAGCATTAGGTTGTCTTACCGGAGGATTCTTGCTCATTTTCTGACTAGGTTTTGTATTGCCTTATCCAGATTTGGAGGATTCACCTTTCTCAAATCCAAGTCCTCACATATCCTTTCCATGTCTTTGACTTTCCAACATCTCATCAAACCTTGCTGAGCTAGCTTTGAATTTGTCTTTGTATTCATTAGCAGTAGCAAGTTCATCCCTTAAGGTAGCAATCTGTCTTTCAAGTTCTTGACCATTATTCCTTGATTGTGTCAATTCAAGCTTCAACTGATCATTCTCATAGGTAAGTCTGAAGCATTCATCAACTCTTTCCTTCAATGATTGTGTCAGATTCTCTTCATTCTTCTTCTGATCCTCCATCTCCTTAGTAAAACTCATCACAATAGATTGCATCTCATTCTTTGAAGCAACATTCTCTCTCTCAAGCTTGTTAACTTCATCAAATTTACCCTAATATTCCATGATCTGATCTTCTTTCTCCTTCAACTTGTCCATCAATTCTTTCCTCTCGTCTCTATAAGTGCTTGCTTGATCCTTCAAGTCATTAATTAAATTATTAGTAGCATTCAGGTTCTTCTTCAAGGTACATATCTCATTTTTGGCTACATCAAGATCCTCAAGTGCCACACTGAGTTGTCTCTGAAAACCAAAATCCATTGAATCAATCTCTCGGACCTTCCTCAAGTGGTTAAGTTTCCTCAAAGGAACTAGGCTCTGATACCAATTGTTGGAATCATGGATCACTGAGGGGGGGGTGTGAATAAGTTATTTACCAGTTAGCAGATTTTCAAACTTAACTTTAAACCACTAGAAGCAAATAATTGAAACTGAAATGTAGAAACATAGAACAAACAACCATAAGTTCATAACACTGGTATTTTTACATGGAAACCCAAATGGGAAAAACCATGGTGGGATTTGTACCCACAATATTATTCCACTATGGCCAGTAGAAAAACAATATTACAAAATGGGAATGCATAGGCATTTAGGCACATTGCCTAGATCTCACTGCTCAATTACAATAACCTAGAAGTCTACTACCCTCAGGGAAGTATCACTAACTTACAAGATAGTTACATTGATAAATTACAATGTATGAACTCTAAAAGAGCATTTACAATGCTTGAATGAGTTCTAGTTGAGTGCCAAATAAATTGTCTGACTCCCTTTTGCTGATTTGCTTTGTTATGATCTGCTCTGCTCTTTGTCTCAATCACCTACCGGATCAAGAATGTGCATGTGAAACTGCACCAAAATCGATTCTTGATCACCTCTCGCTCGCATATAATCAAATCATCCACCAAAAAGATCATCCACACCAAACTTATGTACCATCAACCACAAAATAGATCATACGTCATGTCGACATCCAAGTGCAACGTGTAGTCATATGTCAGCTTGACTGGATCACTAAAGATAAATGTGGATCACCAAAATAATGTGTCTAGTTATCCCAATCATCCCTAACACGATTTAATTCACCGCAATCATCGGAAAGATTCTAGACCCAGAAATGCTCTGTTATTCTTGAAATATCGATTAATCAGCTACCGGTTAACACTCGCTTCTAGATAAGAAGAATTATGACCACCAGATCAAATCTCCATGAAGAGTTTCCATGAATGACAACCCTAAACCAATAATCAGTCACCAAAAACCACCAAATGCGTGTCAATTCCAGCAAATTGTACACTAGAGAGGTGATATCCATTAGGGAGAGTAATCTCATTAACACAAGGGGATATATAAGAGTCCCTTAATACATAGAATATGGCATATGTAGAAATTACAAAAATAGCTGGCAGTAAAGGACACCCTTGTGTGATAAACCTGGAAAGGTAAAAAAATTCCGATTGGACCCCATTGATTTTTAAACACATTTTTTCATCCTTCATAAGGGTATTTACCATCTTGCTGAAATGTTCAGGAAAACCAAGACTCTCCAACATCATATTAACAAACCTCCACTCAATTATGTTATAAGCTTTCTCAAAATCCAACAACAACATAATTTTGTTTTCTAGTTTGATTCCTGTGCCCAATTAATTTCTTCCCAACATGTAAGAATATTCTCTAGGATGTACCTACCCTTAACAAAACCTGTCTGAGTGGGGTTGATCACTTTAGGAAGTATGCTCTCCAACCTTCTTGCTAGTGGTTTAGCAAAAACATTATAGGAGACATTCAGTAATGTGATAGGGCATCAATTCTTAATAAGCAATTTGTCCCCTTTCTTATGGATAAATTTAATGAGTCCTCTATTTATTTCATCTCCTAAGGACCCTTTATCTACAACCTCCATATACACGCGGGAAAGATCCTCACCTATCCATTCAATAAATTCCTTATAGAATTCAACTAGTATCCCATTAGGCCTAGGTGTTTTTTTATTGTTAAGAACCATAATGGCCTCCTTAATTTCCTTCAATGAGAGTTTTCTATTGAGTATTTCCACATCCTCTTCACTAATCTTCTTTGGTACAATACCTCTGATATGCACTCTTTCCCTTTCCTTGCTAAGATCATTATCTTCTAAAGAGAATAGTCTCCTATAAAACTGAGAAAAGGTCTTCAAGATTTCTACATGCTTCGTAGTGGTATCTCCATTCTCCCAAATACTGTCAATATTGTCTCTATACTCCTTACATTTTAGAAGATGGAAAAATATTTGGAGCCCTTATCCTCCTTCTCTAACCAATTCATCCTAGCTCTAGTTTTGGCTCCTTGAATCCTTACATTCTGAATCCTCTTAAGAGCATCCTTGGACTATCGTAGAGTGTCCATCTCAATAGAAATAGAGGGATTATTCTGGATGCCTTCTTTTTCCCTCAAGAGATTGAGATGGGCCTCAATTTCCTCCTTGTAGTCTTTAGCTTTTTCTTCCCCACTATTTGAAAAAGACTCTTCCTGCTACTAACATTTTGGTTCCAACCATCAATAGCACTATCATGGTTGATGATTTTATTATTAAGTTATTTTATGATAGAAATAGCCCGTTTCATCTCACTCTCTCTTAACAAGTTTGTATTAAGGGAAAACACACCCTTCTCATTCTGTAGCTTGCACGATGGGCCTCTATGAGAAACCATAGTATGAATAGGGTGATGATCAGATAAAATATATAGGGAATGACTCTTACACTTCTACCATCAAATTCCATTTTGGTTCTAAAGAAATCTTTATTGAAATAGAACCTATCTAGTTTGCTACAAATTCTTTTATTCCCTTGCTAGAAATTACACTATGAAAACTAGATAGTTTGAGTATAAAATTTTGTGCTTGCCAAGGGATCCATAAGTTTGAGTTTATTTATCATTCTATACCAAAATAATCTTTCATCCTCTTTCCATTCAAACTAATTACATCCATTCTTATCAGTTGGGCTTTCTACCATGTTAAAGTCTCCTCCGAGGATCCATATAATCTCTTCCAATTGACAGATCCATTTCCAAAGTTTAATCCTTTCCTTAAAATCATTTGAAGCATGTGTGGAGAAAACCCCAAATTCCAAATCTTTGTATTTCAATATTATCCACACCTACCTATTGCGTAGTGAGTAACCCCATCTAGAGACATGTTTACTCCATGTATTATCCACACCTACCTTTATCATGTTTAGTGGTATAGTAATCTAAATCCTTGCAGATGCATTTTAGACTGGTTTCAATCCAACAACCTACAACCTTTAACTCTTGAAGATGGAATTTGTCAGTATTCCTATTCATATTTAAGAATCTTCTCACAATAAAATTCTTGTCTAGGAACTCAAGCCCCCTTACATTCCAGAATGTAATATTTAATTCCATAGCGAATTATGGGAAAATTTCCATAGGCACTTTAAAGCTACAATAGCATTTTGGAAATTGACCTTTAGTTTCTTTCACCATATGAGTAGACATGAGAGATCCATTGGGCCTCCCTCTTTTCCTCTTAAATTCAAATATCTTCTTAGATCCTAATAAGGGAGAGCTCTTATTGGAATTCTTTTTTATGTTTTATATTAGCCTTCTTCCTTTGAGCCTTCCTAAATCTAAATTCCTTTATAGAATCCTCAACAATGTCCTTATTAGGCTCTCCCTTGAATGGGACTATGGCCAAACTGATAGCCTTATCCTGAACACCCTCAACGTTTCCTTCATCTTCCACATCCATACTCTCAAGCACTTGAATACCAATGGAAAATTCAACACTCTCAAAGGGCATCTCCGAATCCCTCCTAAACCTTTGGCCAAGTCTGAAGGGGGGGGTACAAGGGGTCTATGGATCACTAAATTTTCTTGACCACTTACTATGCACTCATCATAGGCCTTGTAAATTTCCTCAAGAACCTTAACAAAGTTTACATTGGACTCCTACCGAGCTCCCACCCCCATAGGCTTTGTCAGCTCTCCATCAGGGTTAGGAGATATCATAAAACAACCCACTCAAAAGTTATCATAAAAGATATTTAATATATATATTAAATTATAATTTTTGTATACCACATGTAGACACCTAAAAATGTCTCATTAATTCTACACTAATTATTTGTCTATTTAATTAAGTAATTATTTAATTATTTGATTAAAACTAACTATTTCTTCTAATCATTACCTTTCAAACACTTCTAATTATTCTATTTCTATTCTCAAATCATTTTAATCAGTTAACCATATCTCAAAATTTTAATTAAATATCAATTATTTAATTAATTACTGCCTATTCCTTAGTTAAATAATCTTTATTATTTAATTAATTCAATCTCTTAAGTTTAAATAAACTCATTTAAATTATTTAAATTAATTAACTTATTCCTCCAATTCCCCAAATTATAATTTCATCTCATTTCTCCCAAATTTGAAATTCAATTAATTTCATCTAATTTCATATCATCGAATTCACATTTTCCCCAAATCTGAATTTCAATTAATTTCATGTGCATTTCAACATTCGAATGACCAAATTCAAATTCAAATTGAAAATGAAAATCAAATTCAATTTCAAAATCCTACAACACATACTAAAATCAGAACCGATTGATCAAATTAGTTGTCTAATCAGTTAACTCGGTTAACTCATCAATCATCCTTTTTAACTCTCAATCACTTTTTTCTGACTAATCCATCTATTCAGTCTATTGATCAATTAATCCACTTATCCCTCCAATCAGTTCAGTCTTCTAATCAATCAATCCAATCAACTAGCTAGTCTATTCAATCTACTGGTCAATCGAGTTCCCTCTTCAATCAATCCAGTTGACTACTCAATCAAATGAGTTAACAAATCAATCATTTGAGTTCATTGATAAATCTAAATAAGTTATCTATCAATAAACACTTGAGTTCTATTTCTCATCCTCTTTGTTTTGAAAATCTATAAATTCAACCTCTCTTCTCTATTTAGTCTAGAATCACAAAATCAGAGTCTTCAAAGCATTTGTATCTAGGAAATTGGTGCAATACCTGAGAGCCACCTGTTGGTATTTTGGTATGGTTTTGTCATTGATGTCAACACCTACTAAACCTTATCAATTCTGGCACTTTGGAGAATCAGCAGCATTCACCGGCAAGCAAATGACTCATGCACAGTCACCGGTATCTGGTACACTGACAGGATATAATGATCACCAGCACTTGGAATGGCATGGAAACACTTGGTTATGTCGAAGACATCATTTGGACACTTTGTCTTGGAGATTTGTTTATTGGCATATTTGTATTAGCATATTTGATGTTACTGGCAAATAGGTCCAGGTTATACACTGATAGGATTATCTTTTCCAGATCAGCACGACACACTATGTAGATGTTTTATTATTGTTCTAAATGCATCAAGCCGACATGTTGTATTGGTTATTACATTGGATATTTTTTTAATTGTAAATTGATTTTATTGTAATATCCTTTAGAGCCGACCTACTAAAATTGGTCTTAGGTTATGATATAAATGTAAGATCTTATTTGTAAGATCAAATGTGGAATGCAAAAAAAGAATTGTGTGAAGATATATGCGAGAATAAGAAGAGTTATACACACATACATCATTTGAAGGTAAAGAAAGGTTTTTGTGAAAGCATATTAGAACTACACTGATACTGAATCCAGCATATGAAGATGCTATTTTGAGCAGTACATCCTTATTGGATTTAACTATCCAATTGTAGTCAGTGTGACTCCTATTTTGTGTTTGAGCAGTGAGCTCTAGGCGCTTGGCCTTTCTGTAAATGCATACCCCATTTGTCTACACTTACTATCTACAGTAGTATCATCTGATTGTGGGTAAGGTTTCCCACCATGGTTTTTCCCTTTACAGGGTTTCCACGTACAAATATTGGTGTTATGTGTTTGTCTTTTTGTTTCATGCATGAATCTTTACTGGTATTGCAATTAACTGATAAAACTATCAATCGGTATAAAAGACTGGTTTACCGGTATTAAGCATTAAGTTGGTTAAGTTGTTTTTGGTTTGAATTTATTTGACAATTGATGCACGCCCCCCCTCTTAGTTGTCTCCGGGACCTAACAATTGGTATCGGAGCATAGTCCTCTTTTGCAGAAGTTTAACAGCTTGAGGAGATCCAATGTCTACTAACTATTTCAAGAAGGACAGTCCTAAACTTGATGGAACCAACTATGGCATATGGAATATTAGAATGGAGACACATCTAAATTGCATTGGAAAAAAAATCTGGGAAGTTACAAAGAATGGCTATGCTGCTCCTATTCTTGGTTTAGCCTAATCTACCTACCTTGGGAAAAGATGAAGATAATGATTGCAAAGCAAGAGAAACACTTTTGAGCACATTAACACATCAGCAAATCATGGGATTATTAGATAGATCCATTGCTAAAGCTATTTGGGATCATTTGGAAACACTGAATGAAAGAGATTCCACAGTCAAAATTGCAAAAATTGAAAGCTTCTGGGTCAAGTATGAAAATTTGAAAATGGAAGAAGATGAAAGGATTTCTGCTTTTATGGAAAGAGTTAATGAAATTGTTTTGGGTATTAAATGTTGTGGAGGAACCTTAAGTGAAGATGAAATTGTTTCGAAAGTTTTAAGAGGATTGCCACTGGCATATAAAATTAAGGTTACTGCTATAAATGAGTTAAGAACAATGCCTAATACATCAGTAACTAGGGATACATTGATTGGAAAACTCTCAACTTTTGAAATTGAGGAATTTGGTCTTGTTGCTACTATAAAGACAGATTTAGCTTTTAAGGCATCAACATCATCTGCACCATCATTTGACAAATCTGATTGGAAATCCTTTTATGCAAGAGAACTTGAGGAAAGCAAGAGAGAAAATGAAGAACTTGAACAACTTGAAGCACTATTTGCAAGAAAAATGCCTAAAGGTCCAGTTGGAAGTAAGTATGAAGGTAAAGCACCTTTTAAATGCTTTAACTACAATAAGATTGGTCATATGGATTTTAGATGCCCTGATAGACATGCTAGACTAAGATAAGAAGCTAGAAGAACATACAAGCCTAACCTTGAATATCAGAGATACAGATTTAAGAAGAATAAAGACAAATCTTATTATCTTTCTGATGAAGGAGTGACTGATGATTTTGATGAGGGTCTGGCAAACAATGGATGGGTTTTTGTTGCTATAACAGAAGACCAACCAACACCTACCATTCAACCAGTAGAGAAGGCCCTAGCAGCTAAAGTTGAAGTAAAGGATGAATGGATCATTGATTCAGGATGCTCACATCATATGACTGGAGATAGAAGTAAATTCCTTAAATTTCAGGAATATAATGGAGGCTTAGTGAGATTTGGAGATGATAAAGCTTGTCTGATCAAAGGTAAAGGTACAATATCTCTTGATGATAAGCATAATACTGACAATGTTTACTATGTTGAAGGTTTAAAGCATAATCTTTTAAGTGTTGGTCAATTAGTTGAAAAAGGATTTCAGTTACAATTTAAAAATGGAAATTGGAAAATCATGAATAGAACTGGTTTGGAAATTTCAACCTGTAATCAAACTAGAGGTAATATCTTTCATTTGAATAATAGTGAAAAGACATGCTTGATTGCAGATATTGATGAAAGTTGGCTATGGCATAAGAGACTCTGTCATGTAAACTTTGATTACATGGTAAAAATCAGTACTACTAAGGCAGTTAGAGATTTACCTAAAATTGTCAAACCTCACAATACAGTATGTAAGGAATGTCAATTTGGAAAACAAGTTAGAGATACTTTTAAAAGTATTCCAGAAAAATCAAATAATGCTCTTGACTTAATCCATACTGAATTATGTGGTCCAGCTAGAACTAAAAGTTTGCAAGGTGATAGATATTTCATGCTAATCATTGATGACTACTCTAGAATGTGTTGGGTTACTTTTCTCAGAGAAAAATCAGAAGCACTTGGAAAGTTCAAACTATTCAAAGCAATGGTAGAAAAAGAAACCGGTAAGAAAATCAAATGTCTGAGATCAGATCAAGGAGGCGAATTTACATCTAAGGAATTTAATACATTCTGTGAACTGAATGGAATCAGAAGATAACTATCAGCACCTCGGAGACCACAATAGAATGGAGTTGTTGAAAGGAAAAACAAACTATCTTGGATGCAGCAAGAAGTATGTTATCAAAAGCAAATCTACCACATGTGTATTGGAGAGAGGTAGTAAGTACAACGGTCTATACATTCAACAAAGTTCACATCAAAGGTGAAATAGGTAAGACCCCTCATGAACTATGGTTTGTTATTACTCCTACTCTTAAATATTTCAGAATATTCAGAAGTAAATGTTATATTAGAAGAGATGAGTATATTGGAAAATTTGATCCTAGAAGTGATGAAGGAATATTTATTGGTTATTCATCTAAGAGAAAGGCATATAGATGTTTTAACAAAAGATTGCAGAAAATTATTGAAAGTACAAATGTGAAGATTGATGAACAATTCAGAGGAACTTCAAGGTACATAGACTCTAAACTGCTAGCACAAATTCTAACAAATGAACCTACATTGAACCCACCAGTATAGAATGAAGATCTAGCTACACCGGTATTATCTGAAAATTACACAGTAACTGAGGAACAACAGCAAACAAAGACACCCCGGTATGTAAGACTGAATCACTCTGAAGATCAGATAATTGGAAACAAGTATAAAGGAGTTATGACAAGAGGAAGATTGGCAAATGAAGAGATATGTCTTATTTATTAAATTGAACCATCATCAATTAATAAGGCATGTGAAAATAAACACTGGATTAAATCTATGGAAGAAGAATTAGAGCAAATTGAGAAGAATAACGCTTGGACGTTAGTTCCTCGGCCTAAAGACAAAACTGTGATTGGAACAAAGTGGGTATTTAGAAATAAACTTAATGAAGATGGTAAGGTTATCAAAAATAAAGAAAGACTAGTGTGTAAGGGATATTCTCAGAAAGAAGGAATTGATTATAATGAAACCTTTGCATTGGTAGCCAGAATTGAGGCAGCCAGATTATTCTTAGCTTTCGCAGCACACAAGAACTACAAAGCATATCAAATGGATATTAAATGTGCATTTCTGAATGGAGACCTTGAAGAAGAAGTTTACATTGAACAACCTGATGGATTTTATTTGACAGATAACAAAGATATGGTTTGCAAGTTAAGGAAAGCTTTGTATGGGTTGAAGCAAGCTCCAAGAGCTTGGTATTCAAGATTGGATAAGTATCTTTTGAAGATTGGGTTTTCTAAAGGTAATGCTGACAACAACTTATATTATAAAGTGACAAATGATGACATCTTGGTTATAGAAGTTTTTGTTGATGATATAGTCTTTGGAGGAGAAGATGGATTATGTAAAGAATTTTCTGTGGAAATACAGTAAGAATTTGAAATGTTTATGATTGGAGAAATAAAATTCTTTTTAGGATTACAAATTTCACAGATTGATAAAGGTATATTCTTGAGTCAATCCAAGTACTTGAAGGAGTTATTAAAGAAAATTGGGATGGAGAACTCTAAACCGGTAAGCACACCTATGACTACAAATGACAAATTATCACAAAGGGATGAATCTACACCCATTAATACGACTAGATACAAATCTATGATAGGAGGTTTACTATATTTGACACAAACAAACCTGATATCATGAATGCAGTATGTATTGTTTCAAGATTTCAGAGTAATCCCAAACAAAATCATGAATCAATAGTCAAAAGGATTTTCCGGTACTTGCAAGGCACTACAAATCTTGTATTATGGTATCCTAGAGATGAAAAACTTTGAATTATGTGCATACACAGATGCAAATTGGGTAGGAGATGTGGATGATAGAAAAAGAACCACTGGAGGAGCATTTTTTCTTGGAAGCAGATTAATTTATTGGCTGAGTAAGAAACAAAGTTGTACATCTTTATCAACAACTAAATCAAAATATGTTGCAGCAACAACTAACTTTACACAAGTATTATGGCTTAAGAAAATGTTGAAAGATATAAGGGTAAAATGCAAGGAACCTATTACTATCTATTGTGATAACACTACAGCAATTGATATATGTTAGAAATTAGGATCTTAGGATACTAATCATTATAAACAAGATTATAAAGTAAATGAAATATGATACATACATGCAAAATGTACACATTACACAAGATATGCATGGGGAAAACCCTTTCGGGTAAAAAACCGCATAAAGCATCATTTAATTAAAACACTTACAAATATAGTCTATCATAAAATAGACATGAACCTGGGGACACTCCTCCAATACTTTCACATGGCCAATAATACCTCATATGCATAGTGATACAACTCACCATAAAGCTCCAAATTCTCACATCTCTCAAATGCGAGAGAACCTCCTTAAATATAGGAGAAAGGGTGACTTCACTAGTCACACCTTTTCAATAACCCCCACTCATAAATAATTAATAATCTAATAGTTATTAGATTATAATTATTTCAAATGGGATATGCTTATAAAGAATATAATATATAAGGTTTTATAACCTTATATTAGAACATTATATATAAATGTTATAAGGATGCGATCCCTAATAACATTATGTTCTAACACTCCCCCTTAATGTTAATAGGGGATCACATGTCAATTATAGAAGAAAAAATGAAGCACCCCAGTAACGTAGGTCTTCTTTGACAGTGATAAAACTGGGACACAAATATATGCCAACATGAAGATCATGCATTTTGGACTACATGAAAGTCATCTTGTCATAATTTATAATCCCAGTGTTTTAAAAATGATGCTGTGAGGTCTTAAAAAATTATATTGGAGCCGTGGTCCCCTCAAATTAGCCTCTCCCCAGGTTCATTACATAGTGCCTATAGGTATTAATACAATGCTTTTACAAGTGGAATATTTTAAACAAGGAGAAGAATTTACAAATGCCCATAGGACTTAAGAACAAATGTGCCTATAGGACTTACTAATGCCTACCTGCAGTAATTAAAACAAAAAGGACTTGCATATGCCTATCTGTAGGCTTAAAGGACTTACTAATGCCTATATAGGTCTTATTTCATACCTATTAGGGCATATGCCTACCCGTAGGATTTAAAAACTAGGATTTAGCCACTAGGTGGTGTCATTGGCATGCACAATCCCCCTCAATGGCATCACCTAAGGCCAAGAATTATTGAATTTGGAGCATATAATGCCTAAAGGTCTTATGCCTATTAGGTCTTAAATCTAGGATTTAGCCACTAAGTGGTGTCATGTACACTCACCCTTAATGGCATCACCTCAAAGCCAATCACTGCATAGAGGATTTCAAATTGATGGCTAAAATTATAATATATAGTACGTTCTCATGATCTTCAAAGTGTCTTTATTATAGAATGATTTCACTTGAGTGAGGTGCCCATGATCTTCAAGGTGCCTTTATTATAGAATATGTTCACTTGAGTGAGGTGCCCATGATCTTCAAGGTGCCTTTATTATAGAATGCTTTCACTTGAGTGAGGTGCCCATGATCTTCAATGTTCATTTTGATCTTTAGAAATGATATTCTCTAGAAAGAGTAAAGTAACTTCAAGTAATATGGTACTTTCATATGTATCCAAATGGAACTCTTCCATAAATCTTCAAGGCCATATTGATTCTTCAAGAGCTACATTCATATTTTGCCCATTTGATTCAAAGACAGATAGAAGATAGTCTTCTCATTAAAGTATTGCATCATCCATATACTAACACTTGCACCAATTTGCATAATAATACATAACCTCATCATAAAAGAAACAATATAGTTAGTAACATAGTAATCAATTAAACTTGATCTTTGGTGCAAAGAAAGAACACAATATTATTTTTGTCATTTGCCAAAGATCATATAATATTCCTTATAAATATAAAATATAGTCCAATGATTGGTAGAAAGGAGATCAACATATATTTTCATGAGAATAGGAATGAATAATTTGTTGTCTTGTTTAAAATACAAAAATAGACATGCTACTACATATAGTAATGATCCATAAAAAATTAGGCAATGGGTGAGCTATCCTTTCTAGGTTTGCTCCCCAGATAGTTTATAAGGGCGATAGTCACCCATTATAAATAGTATGATTGAAAAAAAATGGATCAAATATAGAATAGAATAACAAATCACTTGGATCTCCAAAAAAGGATGCTAATGAGAAATTTTTAAATTTACTTATGCATATTTACTAGCTTGTACATTTCATAAAAAAATATTTTACCCTACATTTATAGATAGATAGATGATTTCTTGTTTATCACTGTGATAGTTTGATATCAAGGAATTTGCTTATCAAACATACTATAATCAAGAATATTCTTAATGTTAACATAAGGCATATCCTCCATCAAATACCTATAAAAAATTAAATTTGAGATAAATCATGATGTTCCTTCCTTTATTCCTACTAGTTCACATGTGACTTTTTGTGATGCACTTAAAGGACTAATATAAATAATAAAAGATACTTTGGGAGGGTCACATGAAAATATGAACTCAGACTAGATGAATCAACTATATTAAAAATTCATATGGAAGGATCAACACCATTAGTTATGAAATGCTTGTTTATTTGTTCATGTCTCACTAACAAGTTATTTATAAAAGATAGCATAAAATGACAAAAGAGACATTACTGCATCCACTCATACTAAATGACTATCAAAGATATTATAAAGAATAGTTATAAGGGAATTATGAAATATCAACACTTATAATGGATGATATAGGAAAGGACAAGTCTACACCATCTCTTATAACATTGTGAAAGAAGCCCCAGTAAGACTATTCTTCATATATATACCTAATCTTCCATGAAATCAAATTATTTATTCTATGCATATCCAGCTACAATTGCAGTCTTAATCTATTTGAATTGAATTCTTTGAAACAGTTCACTTCCCTTGTGCATTTTGAAAAATAAAATAAAATATAGATTTTAGGTTGGACTAATGAAGCATTTCCATAAAAATCTTTTACATGTTTATTCATAAAGTACATATGACTCTCTATGACGTGTCTAACTTATAGATAAAAAGCTCGTGCTTTCACATGGCACATTAAGAGTTACATATATTTGCTTCTAAGTGAGCCATTTTTTTCAAAGATGTCATATTTGGTCCATCTTGAGGTGTTAAAAGTGTCCATGTAAGGGTTAGAGTCATTTATGTCAAAAATACAAAAATTATAAAAATTGTAAAGTTGCAACATTGCCAAAAAGTGCAACAAAAGTGTAAAAATAAAATCCATTGGTCATGAGGTGGTTAGAGTAGTTATAAAGGAGTTGAAAATGGTTTATAAAACCATATTTGGTTGAAATCAAGAGGGTAGTTCAGTTTGGAGGGGATTTGACAAAGATTATCCATCAAACCCTCAAACTGTCATGAGGTTTTAAGGAATCGGTGACTGTCATAGATCCATGGAGGATCCCATTTGGTGTAATTTTTATATGTAGAAGTTATTGAATGATGTATTAATGAAATATATTTCAGATGAATCATTTCTTATGAATTTTTGTGGAGTATTTGGCAAGATATGTTTATCTTTACAATAATTGTCAAAATTCTACCAAGGGTTACCCATTTTTGGAAAATGATCATAACTTTTGATTTAACTGTTGGATCGGGCTCAAATTTTGAGAGGAATTGTGTAACTCAGTAATATAAATTTTTACCAAAGCAATTGTATTTAAGATCAATATTGTAAATGTTATTGATGACTGTTTGTTACAGTTCATGGTGAAAGGCAAATTGGGGAAGACAACAACAGTCCGGTTGCAGCATTTGGTGTGGTCACATGAGGAATAGTAATGAAGAAAAGATATATTTTTTGGAAAGGTATCTGAATCTTCTTTCCATTTCTTTTTGTCTTACTTAATTTGGTTAAGAATTGAATTTTGTGTGGTTATTTTGGTGAAAATAGTTTTTAAAGGATGAAACCCTGAACTAGGGTATTCCATGGCAATAAAGAATTTGTTCTCTCAAGTTATGGTGAATGTTATGATCAGAAATATTGAATGAAGGTTTGTAGGGATATAATATAACCTTTGAAATTGGTTTGTAGTTGAGAAGAATGTTTTATCTTTTTATATGCCTCTTGATTCAAGTTTAAAGTCTACCCTTGAATGAAGGTTTTATGGTTTGTGATAGATGCTCTGCATCAATGCTTTTTATGATAGATAGTTCAATACTAATTGATCATTATGGTTGGACCATAACAATGCACTATCAATATTAAAGGATAGTTACCTTTTCACAAAAGGCACATCATTTCGATTTAGATTTTGTATAGGGTTTTGATCTATTAAAGACAACATACCTCTCAAAAAATGTATAAAATCAATAAGATTGATTGAAACATTAAACTATTTGATATATGATGAATTTAAAATGGTTGTGTTCATATACTTGTTTAGAGATGGTGTAACTCATTTATGAATTTTTTAATTGATTTAATCTCAAAAATCAATCAAGTGAAGATCTTTTAGCAAGAGAAGAAGTTGTGGGATGGATTTTCCTAAGGTTATTAAAAAAATTATCATGGAGATATAGTTAGATATTGTATTATTAAATTGTATATACTTTAGATCCTCTTGAAAATAAATCTAGTCTTTTTGGAAATAATCATTATAATCTTATTTGAGATATATTTTTGTATATATATAGTTAGTAAGGAATCTAGAAAGCTAATGGTTTCTTCTCCTTGTTATCTCAAAACATGAGTAGGTATCAAGTATACACAATGACTTTAAAATATTATTTTTTACACTATACTATAATATATTATATGGTATTGTAAAGGAATGAATATATAAATAGGGATATCATAATCATTATTTAGATATCCACATATATTATATATGGTGCAATCTATTAAAAAGTCTTGTCAATTATCAAGTATCCACTTAATATAAATTTGATTTAATAGTAATTGAAATAATGGTTTATTTATTAATGTAATCAATTTATGATGTTGATGAAATAAAAAATCTCAAAGCCAAATTTTGAAATTTTTTTAATATTTACCTCTTATGATGTATGCTCAAATGTCAACTTTTTATTGTAATCACATTGGTCAATGAAGATAATTATTATTTTTAATATAATATAAGATGCACTTCTCTAAAAAATACATAAGATATTACCAAAAAATTGTTCATAAGCATAAATAAAATGTCCATCAAATTTTATATGTCTTCTAGTATAACCTGTAAAAATGATTAGTACTAGCCTAACTTGCTCTAATACCATGTTAGAAATTAGGATCTTAGGATACTAATCATTATAAACAAGATTATAAAGTAAATGAAATATGAAACATACATGCAAAATGTACACATTACACAAGATATACATGGGGAAAACCCTTTCGGGTAAAAAACCCCATAAAGCATCATTTAATTAAAACACTTACAAATATAGTCTATCATTAAATAGACATGAACTTGGGGACACTCCTCCAATACTTCCACATGGCCAATAATACCTCATATGCATAGTGATACAACTCACTATAAAGCCCCAAATTCTCACATCTCTCAAATGAGAGAGAACCTCCTTAAATATAGGAGAAAGGGTGACTTCACTAGTCACACTTTTTCAATAACCCCCACTCATAAATAATTAATAATCTAATAGTTATTAGATTATAATTATTTCAAATGGGATATGCTTATAAAGAATATAATATATAAGGTTTTATAACCTTATATTAGAACATTATATATAAATGTTATAAGGATGTGATTCCTAATAACATTATGTTCTAACAATATATCTAAGAATCTGGTACTACATTCTAAAACCAAACATCTTTCTATCAAATTGAATTTTCTAAGGGAGAATGTTGAAGCAAAAGAAATAAAACTGGTTTATGTGAATAGTAAAGAGCAGATTGTAGATATTTTCACTAAACCTCTGCCTAAGGAGACTTTTGAATATCTCAAAGATCAGCTTGGGTTCATACCCCCACCGATAGAGACTTAGGAAGTTGATGTTTGTCATCAACTAGCAGAACTAATAGAGAAATCTTTTACTCTGGCTTTGATGAGGAAGCTACTTCTCAGGGGAGTAGTTGGTATAATAAATTGGTTGGTATTTTGTATCTCAAAAAATGTTTTTTTACTTTGGCATTTGATGTCAAAGGGGGAGAGATTGGTATGGAAAAACACAAGGAAAACACATGTCACTCTCAAGGGAAGAGATTGTTACTTTGGGAGAGATTATTTATATCTAAATTTTGATTTCTGCTTATGATCTCTTTTGGGAGATTGTTGGCTTTTGTTGGCTTTTGGTATTTGGCATTTTTGTTTTGGCACTTTGATGGTTTTTCCATCTTGTGTTACCATCAATGCCAAAGGGGGAGATTGTTGGTATTTTGGTATGGTTTTGTCATTGATGTCAACACCTACTAAACCTTATCAACTCTGGCACTTTGGAGAATTAGCAACATTCACCGGCAAGTAAATGACTCATGCACAGTCACCAGTATCTGGTACACCAACATGATATAATGATCACTGACACTTGGAATGGCATGGAAAACACTTGGTTATGTTGAAGACATCATTTGGACACTTTGTCTTGGATATTTGTTTATTGGCATATTTGTATTAGCATATTTGTTGTTACCGGCAAATAGGTCCAGGTTATAAACCAACAGGATTATCTTTTCCAAATCAGCATGACACACTATGGAGATGTTTTATTATTATTGTAAATGCATCAAGCTGACATGTTGTATCAGTTATTACATTGGATATTGTTTTAATTAAAAATTGATTTTATTGTAATATCCTTTAGAGTCGACCTACTAAAATTGGTCCTAGGTTATGATATAAATGTAAGATCTTATTTGTAAGATCGAATGTGGAATGCGAAAAAAGAATTGTGTGAAGGTATATACGAGAATAAGCAGAGTTATACATGCAGACATCATTTGAAGGTAAAGCAAGGTTTTTGTGAAAGCATATCAGAACTACACCGGTTTTGAATCTAGCATATGAAGATGCTATTTTGAGCAGTACATCCCTATTGGATTTAACCATCCAATTGTAGTCAATGTGACTCCTATTTTGTGTTTGAGCAGTGAGCTCTAGGCACTTGGCCTTTCTGCAAGTACATACCCCATTTGTATACACTTACTATCTACAGTAGTATCATTTGATTATGGGTAAGGTTTCCCATCGTGGTTTTTCCCTTTACAGGGTTTCTACAAACAAATATTGGTGTTATGTGTTTGTCTTTTTGTTTCACGCATTAATCTTTACTGGTATTGCAATTAACTGATAAAATTGTCAACTGGTATAAAAAACTGGTTTACCGGTATTAAGCATTAAGTTGGTTAAGTTGTTTTTGGTTTGAATTTATTTGACAACTAATTCACTCCCCTTCTCAGTTGTCTCCGGGACCTAACACCACCAACCACATAAATTGGAGAAGCACAATGCAAGCAAATATGCAAAATGAGGGAGTTTCTATTTGAATGCATTTCTCATTTCTTGTATTGATTTTTATTGATTATGTTTGATGTTTGTTAATTAGTTGAGAATTGTGATTTGTTCTTATTTTCTAATTAGCTTAATACATTCATGACATTTAGGCATAGAAACAATGGTGAACCCGACATGAATACACTTTGACCTTTTATTTTTGTTGTTTGTTTTGATAGGTTTTCCAATCCGTACGTGCACAGGAAATTGGACATCACAATTGAATATGCAGAAATTCACAATTGCTGATATCATATCGCAATTGCCCTGACATCATATCGCAATTGATTAGAGAGGATATTGCAATTGCTTAAACAGATTGCAATTGCTCTAAAAGATTGGCAATTAAGAAGTTTTTGTTTCATTTTTTGCATGATTTTGTCTTGCGCATCTAACCCTAAAATTTTGTCAAATTCTGGAAAACTTGATTTTTACATATAAAATGTATCTAATCCAATGGTAGGAAAGGTGAGATTCTGAATTTTAGGTGCAAGCAAGGAAAAGAAGAATAGGAAACAACAAAAGGCTTATCAAAGTCTTCTAAAGGCTGAAAGGGAGCTCTGTGAGATCGAAGAAAAATAGGAGATCGCTTAGTATCACAGACCCATCCATCGCTTTTTAACCAAATACAAATTATTTGACAAAATCGATGTGTTGGCTCTCATAGTTTGGAACAATATAATTGCAAAATAACCCTTCTATCTTTTGTCTTTTTCTTCTATTTTTTTGTTAAAGGTTCAAAAAATAAAATAAAAAGTAAATCCTAGAAAAAAAGAAGTCGCAATTGCTATCACATCATATCCCAATTGATCAGTTATCATGTCACAATTTCTTACACAGTAATTCACAATTGATGGTTTATCATGTCGCATTTGATATGATATCAATTCACATTTGATTAGTAGTTTAGTCACATTTGATAGATTTAGTTTTTCATTTTCTATTTTGTTACAGTTCTATTTTTTACCATAATACCTTTCTGTTTGCAAAAAGACAGAACTCTGTAAATTGAAAATTAGGCTGGACAACCCACCGTGTGTTAACTAACATTATTATTTTTCTGTAGGGGTAGCCTAGAAACACTTCTTTTTGGTGCTTTAATAAAAGAACAAAACAACTTTCATCATTGCTATGCTGGTTAAAATGAACACTATGTCTGTGTGGAGCAACATCTCCACTTAGAATAGAAAATCATTGCAATGAAGGGATAAAAAGAACTTTGTTTTTTGTGTCTTCGAGGAGATAAGTATTATGCTCTCCCCTTCAATGGGTGATCAAAAAACCAAACTCTCTTCCTTCATGCTTTCCTTTATTTTTTGTAATTAAATATTTTAGAAGGCCTGCCCTCCCAAGTTGCCCTTAGGGTGCCATTAAGGCCAGTGAGAGGAGAGCGACCTAAGCGGCCAACAGCTAAAGCCAAGTAATCCAAGCCACTATAATCAAATGCGTATGTGATGAAAATTATGTCCGACGAGTGTTACATGCTGTCACAACAGTGTTATGCCTCCCGCAGTGCCTATAAGGTGTGTTAAAATTTGTAGAGCTTAACCTCTACGAACTGAGAGACCTCCCTTAATGGAGTGTAAAACACTGTTGATTGTGACCACTCAAGCAAAACCCTGTCTAAACACCATATAAATTAGAAGCCAATCTGAGTAAGTAACCATACACTTGTTTTATCATAGTGCAAGGGTGGGGAAGAATCTGCCCCCAAGACACTCACCATAAATCTCCCAGGATAATGGGCCAATTGACGAGCAATCTTCTTTGGTTTAATTTCTAGAAAAAAGGCAAAAAAATAGGTGCACCCTAGGGTGTGACATGACAGTTTGAGATGATGGAGTATCAAGATGTGGGTTGTGATAATACTTGTGACCTTTTGACATTAGGAGATTCGGTCTGATGTGATATCGAATCACCCAAATACAATGAAAACAAAATGGGGTCTTGAAAAAGATTCCAACATTCATGGAAATTTGAAAAAATTTCATAAACAATTGCTATATTCATGGTTTTATTCTTTTTGATGTGAGTGTTGTGTCCTTTGCTATACTTCAATAAATTCAAAACATTGGAAGATACAAATCAAAATAAAGTCAAAAGTTTCAATATTCAAACAAGATCAACACTTCAACAAGAAAAACAAATCAACAACAAAACTGTAATGCCCTACCCTAGTCGGCCTTGTAAAACCCGTTTGACCTTGGTTGACTTCCTATGTGGCATTCTTGAATGGTGGATTTACCGTTATGTAATGTGGTAGATTAGACTATATGAATATTGTGCGTACCTATTTTTATGCTTTTGCATCGATTCTTGTGTAAATGTAATTGTTCCCTAATTCTTGTTATAAATCTTGAGCTAACGCCTTCATTGAATATGTATATATATGTATGCTTGCGTGACTCATGGGTGCAGGAGATTGCAGGTACTATACTACCTAGGTGCGAGGCTCATCTCCATTGGGATTCGCAGGGTTGAGTATACCTCCTTCATCCTTAGGATTTGGATTCGGTGGTCATAAAACTCTCGTCTTGCCTTAGCCATGATCAGGTGAGCATCGTGTGTGGTTCGTAGGGTTCCTTTGTCATTTGGGTTGCGTGTCGTGTGATTGGTGGACTTTCTTGGTTTGCGTGCCTTGCGTGTGGTAAATGGAGTATGTTATCCTAAGTATTTAATTCTAATTAATGTGTGGATGTGTGCATTAGTAATTGAGAAATTTAAAATAGATAGGTTTCTTTTATATGATTAATTCTTAATTTAAGAGATCACATTATTTATATTTGTAGCAGGCTTCTGTATGTAATTTGAATTAATGTATTCATTTACGCATTAGTAGTTGAGAAATCAAAATAAATAGGGTTATTTTAGGTGATTAATCATTAATTAAAAGGATCACTTTATTTATGTTGTAGTGAATTTAATTTAATGGTTAATTTTAAATAATGAATTTAATTAGTTTATGTGTTTTAAAAAAAAGGGAAATATTTAAAGTTATTTGAAATATAATTAATTTAACCACTTTTGCATTTTGGAAAAGAAAGGGTAAATTTTATTATTTAAAGAAAATCATTTTTTAATTTGTAAAGTTTGATATAGTGTAAAAGATTGATTTTGGAAATTAATTTAATTTAAATAGTTTACCCTTGTCAATAGTTTGAAATATAAATGTTGGCATAATTAATATTGAGAAATTAAAATTAACATTAAATAAGAGAGAAGTATGTTAATTAGAAAATCATGTTAAAATAATTTAATAGTTGAAAATAATTATTATTTCTTTTTATTTTAAAAAGGGCTTAAATTTCGAAATTAGAAATTAGGTCAAAATTGGTTCCCATTTAACCTAGGTTGAAAAATATTGTTGGGGGTTAAATTTTTGGAAAAGAAAAATATTGAGATGGAGATTTGGGGATTTTGGAAAAGGATGGATTGCTACAGTTGTAGGATTTGGGGGTTCTTCTTCGAATCTTACCAGGAATGCTAAAGAGGTAGGATCCTGTTTTTCCCTTTTGTTTCTTTGCTAAAAAAAAAAAAAAAATGGTATTTGGTTGTTCTTCATGAAATGCTGGTTTTAAAATATCCATGAATGCTCTTAAGATTTAAGTTTTCAGTTTGAGAATATTGATTTGTTTTGGGTCAAGATTGTTTAACAAAAAAATAGATAGATGGGATTTTATCCATATGTGTATAGGGGAATCATGATCTTGTTGAGAAAATTTTCCCCATTTCATTGTTTTAAACATTCTGGAAAAAAAAAAATATGACTGTGGTTGTGAATGAAATTTGGGTTTTTATTTAAGTGGGAGTTTATTTTAGTTTTTTTTTAAATTTTAAATAAAATTTAAGGTTTTTATTTTATTAAAAAAAAAGAGAAAACAAAATAGGAAAAAAAAATTATATATTTTGGGTTAGGGTTTGACGACGGAGGAGCCGAAGCTCGGCTCACGCCGCCACCCCCTTCCCCGCAGGTACGCAGGGACCTGCGCCCACAAGGGGCCACAGGGAGCTGCGCTGCAGTGGCCGCAGGGAGCTGCGCTTGCAGTGAGCGGTGTCACGGTGGTAGCAGGGGGGAGTTGCGGCCCTCTCCCATGAAGGGAGGTGGGTCCCGTAGTGACTCCCCCGTGAATTCTTTTTTTAAAAAGTTTTTTTTTAAATTCATTTTTTTTTTTAAAGAAAATTAAACATTCCTTATTGCATAAAGTAAATTTTTTGCTTTAAAAAAAAAGAGAAAAGTTCATTTTAATTTTAGTGTTAAATATTATTATTATATAGTTTATTAACAAGGGTTAATAAACATATACTAATTAATATTAAGTTTGAAATCTATGAGTTATCCAAATTGTTAATTAATATATATATAAATTAATAATAATAATTAAATGAAAATCATGTATTATTAAAATATTAATTGATTATATTTTATTACCCAGGGGCTAACAATTATATAATGATTAATATTGAAGTTGGGAACCTGTTTAAATGAGGAAATACTCCTTTGGGGATAGATAGAATAACCCTCTTTTAATAGAAATTTATGAAATAAATCATATTTATTATTCAGAGGTGTTTAAATTTATATATTATGCAAGTGCATATTTTTTTTTTCTTTTCTGGATTTAGATGTTATAGGACATAAGGGAAATTTAGAAAGAGAATATTAAATTATAGGAGTAATTGGAAAATGGAATATTTAACATTGGTCATTCTGAAAACTCTAATGACATGCTATTGAATTATCAAAAAATTAATAATGCATCGATTTGGAAATTGATAAGTTAATGATATCCTCATTTGTAAAAATAAAATGGTTTAGTTATGCCCTCCTGCGGTTTTGTGATATAGACAAAAGGAAATATGGCAAGATCAAATTTATGTAATTATTGACCGAAGTGGTCGTTGTATAGTGGTTGTGTTCGCCTAAAAAGGCAGAGATGTAAATGACATGAACCTTATGTAATCTTAACTTAAATAATTGCCAGAGGGGTCTTGCAGTTGAGAAGACCTAGAGATGTAGCCCACTAGGGGTGAACTCTGAGATCATATCTGTGTTATGTGACTTCTTTTGTCTCTCTTGTTTCATTCTTAGAGCTAGCATGTATGGTTGCATTTTGTAAGTGTTTAATGGGGATTTAATTAAGTTATTTCTTGAATGCATGAATAAAGTTCTCTTGCTAAATGTAGTAATTAGGGTCATAAAAGATTGTAAATATGATTATGAAAAAAAAAAAAAAAATTATTTATGTTAATGAATGAAGTAAGCATGGAAGGAAACTCACTAGGTTGCAATTAATGGATTAACTTGTCATAAAGCATGAAATTTGAATGTAATGAATGGATATCTATTATGGGATTAACTATCATAATATCTAAATTGAAAATCTAATGGAGGAACCTCATTTGGTTATTTACCTTTCTATCTTAATAAATGAACATCGTCATGTTAGCTATATTTCCTAAATTGGATGATTTTATTTAATTGTTTACATTTTAATCTAAAACAAATAATCCTCACCAAATTAGTTTTATAATTGGAAGAACTCATTTAGTTGTTTATATCTTAATCATAGCAATTGTATTTCTTCATATTAACTTTATTTTAACTAAAATGAGTGAACTCATTAAGTTAGTTATATTTTAACCCTAATGGATGATCGTCACTATGTTACTTACATTTTTAATCCTTAACGAATGAATATCATCTTACTAAATATATTTTAATTAAAGGGATGAACTCATGTGGCTCTATTGCATTTTCACTTTAATGAATGAACTCCATCTCTTAGCATTATTTTAACTTCAATGGATGAACTCTTTTGGCTATTTACATTTTAACCATCTATAAAAATAAACTTCGATAAATTAGTTATATTGTATCTAAAATAGATGGTCTCGCCAAGTTAAGCATATTTAAACCTTAATGGGAGAATTATTAAGATGCCTACGTTTAAAATACATTGAGTAAATATCCTCATGTTAGCCTCATCTCCAATCATAATAGATGAATGCTTCCTAAATTATAAAATGTCAATTCTTCGAACATATTTTATCCATGTCTAAAGCATCAACTTGTAATTATGATATCTAGCTTAATTGGATCAAATGTCGCGAGTTGAGCTAGGTGTAAGGTTACGTAATCACATTGGGAAACTCCTTAGGTTCGTTTAGTCTTCCTCTGTGTTATCTAAGCATTAGATAACTCCAATGTATCTTAATGTTGTGACTTATTATTAACAATCTTAATTATTATTATAGAAAAAAAAATATTTACACTTCGTTTGAGTGTTTTAGCTTAATCCCTTTGGGGTTTTCTGGTGGGGCATTACACTTGGTATCAGAGCCCATGTTGCAACACTGGGATCTTTGGTTTCACTTGTGCCCTTAGTTGGTGTGAGGTGTATTGATCTTAGGTGTATGCTTGTCCTCCTTGATTTGTGAGTGTGTTTGAAAAAACTCTACTTGTGTGTAACGTGTGTGTTCACACCTTGTTTTCACCTTCTTGATGTGGGTGTTTTGGAATGATTCTAGGTGCTTTGTCTTCTTATTGAGGTCTTGGTCTATGATTTCTCTTAATCTAAAAGAGAGTCATATGTACCTTCGTTCTTGGTTTGTTTTACTCTTTTGACTAATTCATCTAGGTTGGTTGGTATTATCTTGAATCTTAAAGTACGATATGTGCTTGTCATGGTTATGATTTATCTTAGTGTTGTCCACTTGAAGGACTAGTATGGCAAATATTAATGCTTATTATGTAGTAAATTGAATGATTATGACTCTTCCTCCTCTCTCTCTCTAGAGATTAAAATGTTGCTGATATGGGTAAGTATCTCTTATTTAAGTTTTCTTATTGCAAGAGAAAGGATGATATTTCTTGGGCCCTTATGTGAGCCTTATAACGCTTATGTGTTTTAGATTGTGAAAGGGGTTTGGTTTGAAAGTTAATATTGGTTATTGAGAGAAAATTTGTATGTTTACATTAAGGTTTCTCCATGTTCTTTGTAAGAGTAATATAATTAAAGTCCATCTTAGGTAAGGTGCATTAATATGCACATAGTTGAATTTGTGAAAATTGCTTTGTTGTGAAAGAAGTACCAAAAGAGAACATGTTATAGTAGCTTCAAGAGTGCATTAATGTGTTCCATGAAAGATTGTTTTATGTGCTTCTTCAAACTAGTTTTGATTTAGGACCTATTTTAGCAATGCTCCATTTAACTTGCCTTTGGATATAGATAATTGTCTTATTGTGTTTAGAAAGAGCAAATGAAAGACTTGTTAATTTGTATGCATTGATGTGTAATATTTGGTAGATAGCTCCTCATTTACCTTCTTGTCGTATATTTAATTTTCAATGTTAGGTTTGATGTATTATTGTATTGTATTATCAATAGTGAGTGTTCTCAAGAGGACCTGTATTACCGAAAAAAAAAAAAAAAAATTGTTTGTCTTGATTTCTTGTTCGGAAAACTAGAACATTATATTACAACAATAATAATTAGAAATGTCATGTTAGGTTGCTTTGGCACCCTCCTAAAAAGATATCAAAATGAAAACCATGCAACTAAAATGATAGACTTATATCTGAGCCTATAGTGTGATCTTGTAGATCTTGTGTATTCATAGGAAATAGTTGATTTTCCAACTCTCTTCCTCCTCTTGCCTAAATTATAGGGTTTGTTGTTTTTGAAATGCTATTAAGAATGTAGTGATTTAAGAAGAATTTTTATAATGCATGTAAAATTGTATGTTTGCTTTGGCTTTTGGTTGAATGAGGAAAGTTTTTCTCTTTGGAAGAGAAAATTGCATAGTTCGTAAGGTGAATGAAAATGCTTAGTGGAAATTGAGAAAGATACTGGAATGACATTATTTCCTTGTGTAAATTTGAATTGTTAAGAATTTCAGAACGTGTATCTAGAGTAGACATTATTTAGTGATTCATGTGTAAAGCATAATTAAAACTTCCCTTAAGTAGATGTTAGCATAGTGTAAAGTACTCCCCGTAAATGTGACTAAACCAGTAATGGTGCTATTCCTTGTGTGTTGTAAGAAACCCGTACTTGCTATGTGTGCCCATGGGATGGTGAAGTAATCAACCATGGGGGATGTGTTTTCTTATGAGTAGGGGAAACCATACTATTTATGTGTTGTTGCATATTTGTTCCCTTACTGAGTGCCAACCCATGGGTTGTTGATAAGTCAATATGTGAAGGGGTAGTATTAGAAGTCACCATTCCTTGAATAGTATGAACATCGTATGAGTAATGTCGACGCGAAGCAACTCTAGCTTCCCTATCTTGAGGAAACATATAGTTATATAATGAAACTGTATTATAGATGTACTCAATACTTTCCCTTGTGATGAACTGAGTTATGAGGTTCATGTGTGCCAGCCTAATTCCTATCCCTTATTTTGAGCATATAGATGACAATTCTTGAGCATATTGATGGATTTTATTGGAGCATCTTTTGCCTTGTCTTCATGAGAGGCATGTTATTTTTTTCACATGAGTGGCCAATTGACTAGTGTTGGTAGACTTGTGGGTAGACCTTAGCCATGTATACCTCTAGCTTACGGTGGGTATCCTGAGAGGAACATCGCTATGCGGGGTGTGACCTACGCGTGCCTTATCCATGAGGTACACTGCCATGCAGGATACGTCCGTTGCGTGCCCTTTCCACTTGGAGTATTGCCATGTCATGCTGAGACACGATGCTAGATGTAGTAGACATTTCCATGCGGCCTACCGATAGGTATAGGGTAGAGCCATGCCGTGTGCCGACATGATGCGGGGTGATGTCGAGGTGCACACTGCCATTGTTGGCATATGCACACTCCAATGAGACATTGTATGTGATTGAAGGTTTTGTCATTGATGGCAACCTTGCAATCTTATGGCACCGACAAAAGCATTATATCAGCATCAGCAGATCACACTCTACACTGGCACTAGCACAAAAGAAAAGAAGTACACCAACACAGAGGCTGACAAGATTTTGTTATACAATATTTTGTTTATTATTGTAAGCCGACTTGGCAAATTGTAAAATGACTCTTATATATAAAGGAGATTATTGTAGACATTTGTAATAGTGATGTAGAAGCATAAAGAAAAATATTAGGCAAACCTAATGTGCGAAATATAGGTCAAGGGGTATATGTAAAGAACAGAGAAGGAACCGGTACTGAATCTAGCATTGAAGATGCTATTGTAAAGCAGTACAAGTTATTGGATTAGCATAATCCTTATTTGTAAGTCAGTGTGACTTCCCATTGAGCAGTGAGCTCTAGGCAGTTGGCCTTCCTGCATGTGTAGGCCCCTATTGTATGTAATATTCTCTTATTGGCCAGTGAGTGAATATTGTGGGTCACAAATCCCACCAAAGTTTTTCTCACATTGGGTTTCCTCATTAACATCTTGTGTTATGGTATTCTTTTCATGTGGATGTTCTTGATTCTATTTATTGCATTATTTCTTGCATACCGGTACACTGTTATATTATGTTCTGCATGCTTTAAGTTAAGAAATTCTAATCACCGGTTAGATACTGATTCACCCCCCCTCTCAGTATCTGTGGGACCCTTAAAAACCATGCCATGTAGATGTGTGACATGGACACACCACATGATGAGCTACTGTGATAGCTAGACAATTGTTCCTTCCTTCCTTGTTGGTGGCTAGCTGCTAGTCACATAGTGATGTAATGTGCACTTATGATTTTCTTTTATTACTTATTTATTTATTTATTTCCTTGTGGGCCAGCAAATTTATTTTATTTTGACCTTGAAGGTTTAGCCACGATCTTGCAATCTTGTTTTTACTTGATTTGATGTTGCAAATTCTAGAATTATTTTCTTGCCTTACTGTTGGAATTGACGATTATTATCTTTATACTTCTATACTTTGGTGGCTAAACTAGTTTATCCTTATTGTTTTTGTATGCTAGTCATGTGTTGCAATGTGAATTCCTCTCCAAGAACATAGGAGACAGTTTTGGATGAGTGTATACGAGGAAGTAGACGTAGGGAACCTTGAGGATGGAGGTATGTGAGGCTATGAGACAGCTAGGATCCACTACCTACCTATGAGTGGTGACCATCTCTTGGAGGCTAAACACCTTACGCAACAAGGGATGTTCATGAGGGTCTTGTATGGAAGGTAGCACCGCCATGGTGTGCCCTAGCACCATCAAGCCCTTGAGTGAGATGTTGGATATTGATGATCATGTTATTTGTTCTGAGATCGGGCATAGAGATGTTGATCGTGCATGTTACCTTTGACTGAGCATTAGACATGCTCACATGTGGCCTTTTGTGTTGTGCAAATTCTAGTTATGTGGATGGTTATTACGTGTAATCATGGTTTAAATGGTGTTAACTTGCTACTATGTTATGGGACATAGTCATTGGAAAAGTTCTTATATACCTGGAAAGTGTAAACAATTGAGATATATACTTTGCTCTTATTTATTGAAAGTTAACTTGGTCGTAGAAATTTATATTTGAAGCTAGTTCTATGTGATAAAGTTTTGCTGAAAGAGGTATGGGTGAAAGAATTTGATCTTGATGGCATTTTTACTTGTCATGTTTGATAGATGAGTATGGTAACTTTTGTCTATATCTTTTAATTGCTTTAGTTTGGTGTAATGAAAGGAAGGAAAAATTCTCGTTTCTCTACTATGATTGTGTGTAAATTCTAGAATATTTTAAGAAGTGTATGATTTTAGATGCATTCTGCTAATGGATAATGACATTCGTAGAGGATTTATAAATAATGTTTTAAATTGTTGACAAAATAGTTATTTGTACAAATTGATAATTGTTAATTGAGTTTAAGGGCTAATACGTGTTGTATGACTTCCGCTTAGCCTTGCGACTTCCAGGAGTAAGTCAGAGCCTAGGGGGGGAGAATGTAATGCCCTACCCTAGTCAGCCTTGTAAAACCCGTTTGACCTTGGTTGACTTTCTATGTGGCATTCTTGAATGGTGGATTTACCGTTATGTAATGTGGTAGATTAGACTATATGAATATTGTGCGTACCTATTTTTGTGCTTTTGCATCGATTCTTGTGTAAATGTAATTGTTCCCTAATTCTTGTTATAAATCTCGAGCTAATGCCATCATTGAATATGTACATATATGCATGCTTGCGTGACTCATGGGTGCAGGAGATTGCAGGTACTATACCACTTAGGTGCGAGGCTCATCTCCATTGGGATTCGCAGGGTTGAGTATACCTCCTTCATCCTTAGGATTTGGATTAGGTGGTCATAAAACTCTTGTCTTGCCTTAACCATGATCAGGTGAGCATCGTGTGTGGTCCATAGGGTTCCTTTGTCGTTTGGGTTGCGTGTCTTGTGATTGGTGGACTTTCTTGGTTTGTGTGCCTTGTGTGTGGTAAATGGAGTATGTTATCCTAAGTATTTAATTGCAATTAATGTGTGGATGTACACATTAGTAATTGAGAAATTTAAAATAGATAGGTTTCTTTTATATGATTAATTGTTAATTTAAGAGATCACGTTATTTATATTTGTAGCAAGCTTAAGTATGTAATTTGAATTAATGTGTTCATTTATGCATTAGTAGTTGAGAAATCAAAATAAATAGTGTTATTTTAGGCGATTAATCATTAATTAAAAGGATCGCTTTATTTATGTTGTAGCGAATTTAATTTAATGGTTAATTTTAAATAATGAATTTAATTAGTTTATGCATTTAAAAAAAATGGGAAATATTTGAAGTTATTTGAAATATAATTAATTTAACCACTTTTGCATTTTGGAAAAGAAAGAGTAAATTTTATTATTTAAAGAAAATCATTTTTTAATTTGTAAAGTTTGATATAGTGTAAAAGATTGATTTTGGAAATTAATTTAATTTAAATACTTTACCCTTGTCAATACTTCGAAATATAAATGTTGGCATAATTAATATTGAGAAATTAAAGTTAAGATTAAATAAGAGAGAAGTATGTTAATTAGAAAATCAAGTTAAAATAATTTAATAGTTGAAAAGAATTATTATTTCTTTTTATTTTAAAAAGGTCTTAAATTTCGAAATTAGAAATTAGGTCAAAATTGGTTCCCATTTAACCTAGGTTGAAAAATATTGTTGGGGGTTGTTGAGTTTTTGGAAAAGAAAAATATTGGAATAGAGATTTCGGGATTTTGGAAAAGGATGGATTGCTACAGCTGCAGGATTTGGGGGCTCTTATTTGAATCTTACCAAGAATGCTAAAGAGGTAGGATCCCGGTTTTCCCTTTTGTTTCTTTGCTAAATAAAAAAAAAATGGTATTTGGTTGTTCTTCATGAAATGTTGGTTTTAAAATATCCATGAATGCTCTTAAGATTTAAGTTTTTAGTTTGAGAATATTGATTTGTTTTGGGTCAAGATTGTTTAACAAAAAAATAGATAGATGGGATTTTATCCATATATGTATTGGGGAATCATGATCTTGTTGAGAAAATTTTCCCCATTTCATTGTTTTAAACATTCTGGAAAAAAAAAAATGACTGTGGCTGTGAATGAGATTTGGGTTTTTTTTTAAGTTGGAGTTTATTTTAGTTTATATTTTAGTTTTTTTTACTTTTAAATAAAATCTAAGGTTTTTATTTTATAAAAAAAAAAGAAAATGAAATAGAAAAAAAAATTATATATTTTGGGTTAGGGTTTGATGGCGGAGGAGCCAAAGCTCGGCTCGCACTGTCACCCCCTTCCCCTCCTTCCCCGCAGGTATGCAGCGACCTGCCCCCACAAGGGGTCACAAGGGCCTGCGGCTGTAGGGAGCTACGCTCGCAGTGAGAGGTGGCGTGGTGGTCGCAGGGGGGAGCTGCGACCCTCTCCCGTGAAGGGAGGTGGGTCCTGCAGTGACTCCCCCGTGAATTCTTTTTCTTAAAAGTTTTTTTTTAAATTCATTTTTTTTTAAAAGAAAATTAAACATTCCTTATTGCATAAAGTAATTTTTTTGTTTTAAAAAAAAAGAGAAAAGTTCATTTTAATTTTAGTGTTAAATATTATTATTATATAGTTTACTAACAAGGGTTAATAAACATATACTAATTAATATTAAGTTTCAAATCTATGAGTTATCGAAATTGTTAATATATATATATATATATATATATATTTAATGAGATTAATATATATATATATATATATATATATATATATATATATATATTAATAATAATAATTAAATGAAAATCGTGTATTATTAAAATATTAATTGATTATATTTTATCACCCAGGGGCTAACAATTATATAATGATTAATATTGAAGTTGGGAACCTGTTTAAATGAGGAAATACTCCTTTGGGGATAGATAGAATAACCCTCATTTAATGGAAATTTATGAAATAAATCATATTTATTATTCGAAGGTGTTTAAATTTATATATTATCCAAGTGCATATTATTTTTTTTGGATTTAGATGTTATAGGACATAAGGGAAATTTAGAAAGAGAATACTAAAGTATAGGAGTAATTGGAAAATGGAATATTTAACATTGGTCATTCTGAAAACTCAAATGATATGCTATTGAATTATCGAAAAATTAATAATGCATTGATTTGGAAATTGATAAGTTAATGATACCCTCATTTGTAAAAATAAAATGGTTTAGTTACGCCCTCCTATGGTTTTGTGATATAGACAAAAGGAAATATGGCAAGATCAAATTTATGTAATTATTGACCGAAGTGGTTGTTGTATAGTGGTTGTGTTCGCCTAAAAAAGCAGAGATGTAAATGACATGAACCTTATGTAATCTTAACTTAAATAATTGCCAGAGGGGTCTTACAGTTGAGCATACCCAAAGATGTAGCCCGCTAGGGGTGAACTCCGAGATCATATCTGTGTTATGTGACTTCTTTTGTCTCTCTTGGTTCATTCTTAGAGCTAGCATGTATGGTTGCATTTCAAAAGTGTTTAATGGGGATTTAATGAAGTTATTTCTTGAATGCATGTATAAAGTTCTCTTGTTAAATGTAGTAATTAGGGTCATAAAAGATTGTAAATATGATTATGAAAAAAAAAAAATATTTTATTTATGTTAATGAATGAAGTAAGCATGTAAGGAAACTCACTAGGTTGCAATTAATGGATTAACTTGTCATAAAGCATGAAATTTGAACGTAACGAATGGATATCTATTATGGGATTAACTATCATAATATCTAAATTGAAAATCTAATGGAGGAACCTCATTTGGTTATTTACCTTTCTATCTTAATAAATGAACATTGTCATGTTAGCTATATTTCCCAAAATTGGATGATTTTATTTAATTGTTTACGTTTTAATCTAAAACAAATAATCCTCACCAAATTAGTTTTATAATTGGAAGAACTCATTTAGTTGTTTATATATTAATCATAGCAAATGTATTTCTTCATATTAACTTTATTTTAACTAAAGTGAGTGAACTCATTAAGTTAGTTATATTTTAACCCTAATGGATGATCGTCACTATGTTACTTACATTTTTAATCCTTAACGAATGAATATCATCTTACTAAATATATTTTAATTAAAGGGATGAACTCATGTGGCTCTATTACATTTTCACTTTAATGAATGAACTCCATCTCCTAGCATTATTTTAACTTCAATGGATGAACTCTTTTGGCTATTTACATTTTAACCATCTATAAAAATAAACTTCGATAAATTAGTTATATTGTATCTAAAATGGATGGTCTCGCCAAGTTAAGCATATTTAAACCTTAATGGGAGAATTCTTAAGATGCCTACGTTTAAAATACATTGAGTAAATATCCTCATGTTAGCCTCATCTCCAATCATAATAGATGAACATTTCCTAAATTATAAAATGTCAATTCTTCGAACATATTTTATCCATGTCTAAAACATTAACTCATAATTATGATATCTAGCTTAATTGGATCAAATGTTGCGAGTTGAGTTAGGTGTAAGGTTATGTAAGCATGTTGGGAAACTCCTTAGGTTCGTTTAGTCTTCTGCTGTGTAATCTAAGTGTTAGATAACTCTAATGCATCTTAATGTTGTGACTTGTTATTATAGAAAAAAAATATTTACACTTCGTTTGAGTGTTTTTGCTTAATCCCTTCGGGGTTTCCTGGTGGGGCATTACAAAAACCAACGTTAGAACCAAACCTTTTGGACAAATTCAAAATTGATGAAAATGTTACCTTCAAGTGATCATAGGTCCTAGATATTCAATTCATGTAGAAGTTCCATTAGAATCATCACAAAAAGTCCTCACACAAGTGATTTCACTAAAGTACCTTAAGATTAGTGTCGCGCTAGATTATAGGAATCATACCTAAGCCCATGGGTATTAGAGGAGATGGAGAATTCCCATTCGAACAACCAAGTCTTGGACCAAACACTGACCAATTACAAATAATTGATGGTTTAGATAACCTTGCTTGGGAATTAAGAGTCAATCATGCCCAATATGATACAGTTGAGGCCATCATAGATGATGAAATCCAAAAATCTATTCGCCTTGATGAGAAACTAAGGAAAAAGATACAAAGAGCAGCTCAAAAAGAATCCATTAGAGAATTGGTAGAGAAGACCATAACAACATTCCTCAAACCGTGTTAGAAAAAAAAAGTGTCTATCATTTAGGTATCATTCATTCATTTTAGAGTCTGCATTGTCTTCATAGTAATCTTCAATGCATGGGTCTAAAAGGAAATGATCAATTCCCATTTGAACAACCAAATCTTGGGGCAAACAACATTCAATTAGAAATAATTGACGGTTTAAATACCCTTGCTGAGGAATTAATATTTGATCAAAACCAATACGATATAGTCTAGGCTATCATAGATGAAGAAGTTCAAAAATCAGTACAGATAGACATAGACCTCAAAAATAGAATTAAAGAAGAGGCTGAGTTTGAAGCTTTTCGACAATATGCTGAAAATCTCGTGTCCAAATTTTGAAATCCTCGATAGCAAGTCATCATTCATAGATCATATTGTTTGCATTTTAGGAAGTCATAGAAGCATAAGTAGTTGCATTTAACGGGGTCTTGCATACATATCTTAGAGAGTCAAGATCATTACAAAGCGATATTCATGCCACTAATGCGTGCTCAAAAGGAAAAAAAATCAAATGAATCCTAACAACGACGCCTTGGTCAACCCAACATGGAATATGGATCTATCCACACAACAACAAACATAGGGTTGGACACCCATAACAATGTCAACAAACCTGAACAAAATTCCTTCCATTGATGAAATACGACATAATTTGACAAAGGAAGAACTCAAAGCAGCCCAACAAGATCCTGCAACATTAATGATTTGTCAACGCTCTCATTAATAGTGACAGAGATAGATATCTTGCTCTGTTACTACAAAATGGGGCCAAACTACCGCCAGGGGTAGATATGTCAACAATACTGCCACAAGGTGTGAAATTAAACTAGAATATACATCAAATACCCATTACAACGCAGACACAAGAAACACTTGCTACAACAACGCAAGGCATATCTCAAAATTCAAATATGGCTACAACCTCAATACAGTAGACAGTGACACCGCCAAGTGCCAATCTTATAACATGGACAATGCCAAATATGATGTTGCAAGCTCCAATATCTCACACCACTACCTTGGCAAATATAACTCAACCAACAGTCTCGGTTGGTTCCACCTACAATAGTCATAATATGAATCCAGGGACAATGAGCTTGGCTCAGCCAAATGCTACTCCACAATTTACATACTTTACATCACCTGCTTGGACTTATGGGACACAGTTACTTGGTTTGTCTACATTTCAACAAGCTCAAAGGTACTCAAATACTATTCCTTTTGTAGGGAACATTCATTAGGGCAACACACCAATAGCCCAAACAGAACTTCTGACTCAACAAATGGAGAACCTTCAAAAGAAAATGGCCAATATACAAGCGGGGAATGATAAAAAGAGCTATACCATGGAAGATCTATGTTTGTATCCTTTTGACAGAAAACTATACATGCCACCTTTTCCCCCACATTTTGAAATGCCAAAATTTGACAAAGATAGAGGGAAAGGAGATCCTTGAGATCATATAAGAGAATTCTTCATGACATGCATTGAAGTAGCTCACAATGATACATACTTGATGAGATTATTTTCAAAGAGCTTGGGAGGGTCCTCATTAGAATGGTTTTCACACCTTCCACCAAAAAATATTCATGGGGAGAATTAGCTAAGTTATTTATATCCAACCTTCACATTAATGGATTTGTGTGCAATGAAACGAAAAGAAGGTGAGACTTTCACCACATTCTTACAAAGATGGAGAGGCTTGTATTGTAGATGTCTTAGTCATATCCTTGAAGCAGAGCAAGTAGACATCTATAATGAAAATCTTGTGCCTTCGATTAAATATCCATTAAAAATGCAACATCTGCATAATTTCAAAGACATAATAGAAAAATGCATCAAATGTGAGAAAGGCCTATTAGAACAAGGGATATTGAAACACCAAAAGGATAGTGGACCAACCACCATCACAAACAATGAAAGATCAAAATTTTGGTCTAGAAACAATAATGTTGCAAATGACGGAGTCATTGACACAGGTATTGTGAACAAAGCTCAACCAAAAATATCTTTACAAGGTCCAACTAATAAAAACTAGTCTTAGACAAACAACACCAATGTACTACAGTCCTATTGAATTAGCACTAAAGAAGTTGATACAGAGAGATGCCATAACTTTATTGGAAGCAAGGCCATATGTACCAGGTCCATTTAAGCCTACTTGGTGGAATGACAATGATTTCAGCGAATATCACCGTAATAAAGGGCACAAAACAACAAGTTGCTACAAATTGAAGAACCTCATCCAAGACCTCATAGATCAAGGTGACATTACATTGGATAATAAATCACCAAATATAAATCATACCATTTTCAAAGATCCTTTTGTCAAACACGACAAAGGAAAGGCTTCCAGTTCTAATGCACAAGACAATACTACCAATTATACCAATGTAGCATTCGACTATGCCATTAACACACTAATTAAAGGACATGAAATGGTAGCTACAATCACAGTGAATCCTAAAAGCAGAGTTTGTGTCATCATTACAAGAAGATCAAAAGTCACACTACAAGGAGTACCTTCGAACCAACCTTCAATAACTAGCAACTATAATATGGTGGATCAGTTAAAGTGAACTCCAACCCAAATTTCACTATTTGAGTTATTGCGCATATCACCAGCCCATAAAGCAGTCTTGGATAAAGCTTTACAAGATTCAGTTGTTGCTAGGGATATTAATGAGAACACATTTCAATCAATGGTGGGAAACTTATCATCTTCAAAGGTCACAATCACTAAACAAGTTGTTCCTGCAAACTGACTCATGCATAATGATCCATTACGCTTAGAAGCTTTCATTGACTGAAAAAAGGTTCGAAGAGTACTTATAGATGGTGGCGCGGGCCTCAACATATGCACTCTACATTTGATCAAAGATTTGGGATATTCTGAACATTATATTGACCCTACTTAGAGAATCAATATAAAATCCTATGACGATGAGGAACACCCTTCCAAATATATGGTGACTTTACCAGTACAAGTGGGACTGGCTACAACAAATATCACCTTTCAAGTCCTAGACAGAGAATTGGGGTACAATATGTTGTTAGGTCGGCCATGGATACATACAATGCAAGCAGTACCATCAACTTTTCACCAATGTGTAAAGTTCCCATACAATGGTATAGAGATCACTGTCCATGGTGACCCAAACCCTTTCCAACACTATAATCACTTAAGGGCAAGCTCGAACAATCAAATACCAAACAATTAGGAATCTCCTATTCACCTACAAATAGAATTATTATCAATTAAAGAAATAGAGAAAAATACACCAACCACATCTTCTTTGCATATTAAAGAAGTTGCTTGTGGAAAATTTTCCATTTCAAGCACATCAAACACCAAACAATCATCATTTTATCCCACGTCCTTTGGGAAGCCTCAAAACACAACAATGAAGCAAGATAAAGGAAAATAAATAGTAAAATATTTAGATTCTTGTTCTTTCATTAGATGAGGAGATCTACAAGAAGAATCTCTAAATGAAGATATTAATCACTGGATATATAGAGAGAAGGATGACATGGTAGTACCTAGGATACCTCTACATCAATATGGAAATGGGTTCAAGATGCTACAAAAACATGGATATGATGACAGCACATGATTAGGACTACAAAAGCAAGGAATGTTAGAACCTGTTTTACCACATGAAAACCTAAAAAATCAAGCCTTGGGCTATAAATATGTGCCACCAATAATAGAAGCTAGACAACAAATATTGGATATATTGAACGAGCCAAGGGTACCCTTAGATTTCATACCTATAAACTAGCCATCATCAAAGATGGATTTCTTTCCACACTCAAAAAAGAAAGAGACTACCAACATCTCCTATCACAGAATCAGATGGTGAAGACATGAGACAACTCCTGCAAGAACCTACCAAACAGACATCCAATAGTATAGTACCTGAATCATTTGCACAAGGAAACATAGCAATAGATACAGGCTTAGCCCCAACAGATGAACCAAATCCTTGGTTATTGTCAATACTTTTGCCAAGAGAAACAACTTCAACACCTCTATTTGAATCAGATGAAGAAAGAGTGCAAAGACTAATACCAGGCTTAAGAAAGGTATCCACAATACAAAGGAGATCCACTCAAATTTAGTTACCAGAACAAGAGCAGATAAGTGATACAAAATCAAAAGATGAGCCATACAGTGTAAGACTAAATTGAAACAAATGTGTCTTCGGGGTAACCTCTGGTAAGCTCTTGAAATTCATTGTATCCAATCACAAAATTGAGATATATCCAGAGAAAGTGAAAGATATTCTTGACATGCTATCACTTGCTACATTCAAACAACTCAGAAGTCTACAAGGGAGATTACAATTCATAAGGCGCTTCATAGCCCAATTGGCAGAAAAGTGCCAACCATTTCAACATCTTTTGAAGAAAGGTGTTACATTTAAATGGACACAACAATTTCAGGAGGCATTCGAAAAAATAAAAGAATATATATTGTCCACTCCAATATTGGTTCCAGCAGTACATGGGAAACCATTACTCCTATATATAGCTGTAACAAATTCTTCCTTAGGTGCTCTCCTAGCACACCAAGATGAACAAGAAAAAGAGAGTCATTTACTACATTAGTAGAACACTCATTGGGTATGAACTCAACTACACACATATAGAAAGAGCATGTCTTGTAGTAGTCTTTACATCACAAAAATTGAGAAATTATATGTTGAGTCATAAAATACAGCTGGTTGCAATTTGATCCACTCAAATACCTAATGAATAGAGTAGCACTAACTAGAAGACTTGCAAAATGGGCCATGATACTTAGCAAATTTGACAATGAATACATAAGTAGAAAGCCTATAAAGGGACAAATCATAGCAGACCAACTTGCAGAAGCACCTCTACAAGACAATCACCTGATGGTAATAGATTTTCTAGATGAATAAGTATTTACACTATCAACTCAGACACAATGGAAATTATTCTTTGATGGTTCACATATAAATCATGGAGTAGGAGCAAGAATTCTGTTCATAACTCCTCAAGGAGATTCAATTCCCAAATCATTCAGGATTAGCTTTACTTGTACCAATAACATTGTTGAATACGAAGCCCTGATGGTAGGACTATGCACTGCACTACAATGGAACATCAAAGATCTACAAGTCTTTGGAGACTCACAACTCATCATTAATCAAGTCAATAATGATTACAATACAAAAGATGATAATTTACAACTGTACAAATAATTGGTAGAAGAATACAAACAACACTTCACCAAGATCACATTTGAATAGATTCTGAGAGTGAAAAATAGGGCAGCAGATGCAATGGCAACAATAGGATCTCTCTTGGATATGCCAAATGATGGAACTCACTTTGAATTTCAACTGGAACAACTCATTGTCCCAGCTTATGAAATACCGTCCACTAAATATTCCTGTATGATAGTAGGACCTGAGTCTCCATGGTATAAAGATATATACACATACCTGCATGATAAATATATACCTCCCAATCTTTAACAGAATGTCATGCCCAACTCTTGGGCACGAACGGGAAACTTTTTTTTTCCTAAAATACTTACTAATTAGAGACTTTCTTAATTAAAATATTCAACTGAATGCGGTTAACTTAAATAAATAATGCATTCTAGATTAGGTCTTAACTATATTTGCGTAATTCGAGTAATTAAATCCAATTGGAAAACACGGTTTACTAAGTTATCAATGAACTAAGATTTCTCCCAAAACAGAAATTCACTAAGCTTCCTTAATAAATAATTAATATTCCAAAATAGCGATTAATCTCGACCATATACCCTTTTTAAAATTTATCTTATTTATCTATCTAATCCACTAGGATTCCTAATTTAATTATCCTGGTAATTTAAAAACATTTTATTTAATTGAAACCTCTATATTTATAATGCTTCTTAATTAAAATTTAAATGCACTCTAGGTAATGATCCTACTCCCAATTGAGTTATCAAACGCCTACAACCGACTTAAAATTACTTATATACATATATTTATATACCCACATATTGGTATGTATATATATAAATATATATATATATCTCTTTTTTTTTAAAAAAAATTTTACTATCCTTTTTTTTGTGACCATTAACCAATTTGCTTGTTTACCCTTCCAGACAAATATAATTTTCTTGTAAATGAATTCACATTCTTATACATTTAATTTTAAATCTATATATGTATATATTAATATATATATATATATATATATATATATATATATTTATTTATTTAATATATATATATATATATAAACACATATATTACTATCCCTTATCTAACCATTTACAAAAGTTATTTTTTTTTGTCTTTTGTTTTCAAGAGAATTATAGGGATTTGAATTATCCCTCACTTCTCTTTTTTTTTTTTTAAACAACCCTAAAAGCTTATTGCTTTTGCCCAATCCCGATGTTAGGGTTAGGGCGTGTGTAAACTTTTACTTCATTTTTTTTTTTGAGAATGACATTAGTGGGTTTTGCGCAGGGTGCGTGGAGAAGGGTCGGCGGCCGAGCGAGCAACACGCAGGGCAGGCTGAGCCCAACCCTCACCCCACCCCCTTCTCCTTTTTATTTTGCGTTTGTTTGGTTTAAAAACCGGCGGAGGAGGGGATATCGCAGCCACGCGCACGCGGTGTAAGAGGAGGCGAAACAGGGGTTTTGTAGTGTAGCAACCCGAGGGCGGGGGTTGCCCCGGGCGCCACTGTGGTTGCCCACAGTGGCGGCCGAGCGCCGCTCACTGTGGGTAACCACAGTGGCGGCCGGTAGCTCCCGCGCCACCGCCGGCCACAGGGTAAGTGGCTCGGCTCCCTGGTTCGCTAAAACAGAAAACGCGTGATGCCTTTTTGTGTTGGTAAAAAAAAAACGGTTTCTTCTTTCTTTGTTGGGCATTTACTCGATATTTATGTTTATATATATATATATATATCTATATATATATATATAAATATATGTATATATATACATTTAAATACAGGGGTATATATATGTTGGAAAGAAAAAAAGAAACTCATCACATACTGGTTTATGTGCTGGGAACTAGCAGAACGATTTTTTTTTGGGTTTTTATGTTTAAATGCTAGTATCTATATATATATATATATATATATATATATATATATATATATATATATATATATATATATATATATAGCACTGTTGCTTTCAACCTTGGCAGATTTCTCATTTTATATTATATATATATAGATTTCTCATTTTATATTATATATATATATATATATATATAATATATATATATATATATATATATATATATATATATATATATGTTTTGAATAACTTGATTAATAATTCTATCAGACTTGTTTTGTTTTTCCTTTTTTATTTAATATCATCAGAACTATAAATAATTCTTTTTTTTTTCTTTAGCTGATATATAACTGAAAATTAGAATATTATACAAGAAGGTAAAATGCATTTAAATATATCTAGATTTACTTTCTTTTTTTTCACATTTGCAAAATGGAAAAGGCATACAGAATTTAGTTTTGTTACAACTGCAACTAATGTGGTCTAATATTCATTCAAACAATAGCATCTATGATGTATTTCCAAAATCACTACAATTTTCATTTCTTTTCAAAAGCTTAATAAGACATAAACAAACTTTCTGCCATAATACAGTCCAGCAAGTAAACATTAACTTTATCTTAATCTCCATAAGGAGAGATTTCTATTTCTATCATTTGCAACTAACTAAAATAGGAAAACATCATATATTTCATTTTCCTTTGCAAAACTACCAAGTAGAGATAAACATGAGTATTCATTGGCAAATACAATTTTACAAGATTGACAGGGATACAAAATAACATTAATACAAATGGGATGAGATCCCTACAATGCTTCTTTTATTCCACTACAACATAAAATCTATTTTTTTACACTTTTTTTTTTTTCAAAAAAAAAACTTTTCTGCAACACAAGAAAAAAACAGCCACATAGCTCCTTTTTCATCTTTTCCCATTCCCATGCAACCTGCAAAACAACACATTTTGACCATGGGAAGCTCACCTCCCAGCCTAGGCTTACTAGAAGCCACCCCCGAGCTTGGAGAACCAAGCACTAGACAGGTTACAAACATGCAAAACCACTACAAAACATAGGAACATATTTACAATCAAATTTCCCCTTCCCAAGCTTCACATTCACCACTTTCATGGTGACTCTTCCATGGGTGGAAGTGGACCAAGTACCAATGGGGAGAATGCATGCCAAGACAATACTACATTAGCCACCTCATGGCAACACAAATGCAACCCAAATACTTTCACAAACCTTATGCCCCCCAAAAGGCTCAAGGCCATATATGCTCCCCTTATGACCCCCAAATGCATACACAAGGCTATGCATCAAGGGTCACCAAGGACTCCCTTGAGAACACTCTCCATAAGGAGAGCCTCTCACCCATGGCTGTCAAACTCCTTCCACCCCAAGATCTTCCTACCCTCCCAAGGATAGGAGATCTTGGACACTCCCAAAACAATAAGAACACAAACAATTTACAAAGAAGAGAAACTACACATTTTTAACTTCAACAATAAAACTTCATAATACACCTTCTTACATACAACTCTTTTCTTTCACAAAACAACACAAACTAACATTTACAACATAACAAGAGGGAGAAGAGAGTAACCAACCTTATTCTGCCAAAAAGGTTTGCTAACTTTAGTTGGGGATGAGCTGCCCAATTTCCACTATCTTTTCTCCCAAATTCCACTAAAAATGCCAAACTCCTACTAACTTTTTCAAAACAAGAAAAATCTCCAAGAAAGGAGAGTGGGTGATTTCTCACTAAGTTTGCAAATTCTTGCCTAAGAAGGCCTCTCACACACTTCCCAATCCCTTGGGTGAGGTGTGAGTTCCCATTGGTTGCCCTTCCCAAACTCTTGCACATTACTCAAAATGGAAAGGGAAAAGGTGGAAGAGGGTGGGGAAGAGAGTTTAACTCCTAAAGGGAAGGTTCTCTATCCTAGGAAGAACTTTCTAAGTTCAATTTTCGTGCATCTTGAAAACACCACTTTTTGAAGTGACTTCATAGTCACATGGGAGGAGCCACATGTTGCAAAACACCCCTAACCCATAGGTATACCCTTAGGACCTTTGGAAAAGCCTAAAAACTTACCCTAGGAGTCCATTAAACCCTTTGGAAACCCCACTGAAGTTTACCTACGGGTCAAACTTGAGTTGACCACTCCCATGACTCCCTACCCAAGACAAATTTGGGACCACACTCAAGTTTTTGAATGGCTTGGGTAGAAACAAAACTCCCTCCAAGAGACAAGTCAACATCAATGACACTTAATCAACACATGTGTCAAGTGACACAACAAAATTACAATATAAAAATCACACATGGAAAATGGGTCTCTTGAAGGATTACACAATTACATATAAATTAAATTTTACACTCAAGCATTATACACATCACAAATAAAATACATTACAAGGGAAGGGTGTTGTCTCTCCAAATAGACAACTCCCGGCTTAACAAATGCACATTTGTCTAGGCTTGGTTCTCCATTAAATTCCATGGTCACATGGATAATTTTCCTGCGCATCTCAATTAACACATTAGTAACTCCAAATAATCACAATTATTCATAATCAAATACATGGATTCCATTGCAAATCAAACACTCATACATTAGGCAACAATAATCCAATATCTCATTTGTTTTCAAATTCGATTTCACATAAACAATTAACAAAATTTCCCAAAATTGAACCATTCATAAATAAGCATCATTTTCTTTCATCAAAATAAAATCCTGCAAATTTTCAATAATGACATTCACCATCATAATGCAATTCTACTCTAGTAACATATCTAAAGTTTCATAATCATCATGCATGAAATAAAACATCAACATATGTCAGTGTGATCCAAATCATGGAATCATATAAGTTCTAAGTCCATAATGCATAAAATAAAGCATCCATAATAGTCTCAATATGCAAATAACTGAAAATGTCAAACTGAATCGGGGTAGGGCCTCACACCCTCCCCCTCTAGGCATGAACTTCCTCCTGGAGTTCATCAAAAAAGGTGGGGGTACTGTGATCTCATAAGTGCTGCATCCTCCCATGAAGCTGTGACCTCATCATAGCAATCCCACTGGACCCTAACCTTGTCCAGCTCTCACCCTCGAAGGCTCAGCGTCTGACGTGCCAAAATGCGAATGGGCTCCAAAGCTAGCTGCCCGTCCGACTCCACCTGCAAGGCATCCCAATCTAGAATATGAGACTCATCATAGATATACTTCCTCAAAACTGAAACATGAAACACATCGTGGATGTGTGACAGGCTAGGTGGCAATGCTAGACGGTAGGCAACTGGCCCTATCTTCTCAAGGATCTCAAATGGTCCTACAAATCGAGGTGCGAGCTTAGAACCCTTTCCATAACGGATTGGACTCTTATGCGGTCGCACTCTCAAGAAGACTCTGTCTCCAACTGAGTAGCTCCGATCAACCCTCTTTGCATCTGCATATTTCTTCTGTCTATCCTGTGCCTCTCTAAGACGCTGCCTAATCAAATCCACCTGCTACTCCATATCCCGAACTATCTCTGGACCAATAGCAACTCTGTCCTCTATGCGGTCCCAACTCAATGGTGTCCTACAAGGTCTGCCATATAATGCCTGATAGAGTGGCATTCCCAAGGACGTGTGATGCCCATTGTTATAGGCAAACTCCACTAAGGGAAGATACTCTTCCCATCTGGTCTGGTGATCCATGACATACATGCGAAGCATATCCTCTAACACCTGGTTAACTCTCTCTGTCTGGCCATCCGTCTCCGGATGATAGGCTGTACTGAAATTGAGCATGGTACCCATAGCTGCCTGTAACGCCTTCCAGAAAGAGGAAGTGAAGAGGGAATCCCTGTCGGAAATGATCTTACGTGGAACACCATGAAGTCTGACAATGTCTCGCAAAAACACCTGTGCTACTGCTAGTGCTGTGAAGGTGGTACGAACTGGTGAAAAGTGAGCCACTTTGGTCAACTTGTCAACCATCACCAAGATGGTATCATGGCGGCGAGATGACATAGGGAGACCAATGATAAAATCCATGGATATAGTGTCCCACTTCCACTCTGGTATAGCATGAGATTGGAGCAACCCACCTGGATGGCTGTGCTCCGCCTTAACTCTCTGACACTCAAGGCATCGGGCTATCAACTCGGCGATAAGCTGTCGCATTCCTGGCCAATGGTATAGCTCTCTCAAGTCTGCATGCAACTTCTTGACACCGGGATGCGCTGCATGAGGAGCTCTATGTGCCTCTGTGATAATGAACTCCCGCAATTCCCCGGAAGAAGGTACATAGATGCGCCCCCTATGGCGTAATAAACCATCGGGCTCTAAGGAATAATCCACATATTTCCCTTCTAAAGTTCCCTGAGATCGAATAGCCTCGCAAACCTCTAAATACCATCTGTCCTCTGGCAGTCGCTGCAAGATCCGATCTCTCAAATCCGTGCTCATAGACATGGTATATACCTCGTGACGTCTCCTACTCAAGGCATCTGCAACTACATTTTCTTTCCCTTTGATGTAGTGAACATCAAAATCATACTCACACAAGAATTCCATCCATCTCCTCTGACGTGCATTAAGATTCGGCTGAGTGAATATGTACTGAAGGCTCTGATGGTCTGAGTGCAACTCAAAATGGTGACCCAAAAGGAAATGTCTCCATCTCACAAGTGCATGTACTACGACTGCTAACTCAAGGTCATGAGTGGGGTAATTAAGCTCGTGAGTCTTGAGTTTCCTAGACTCAAACGCTATAGCTCTGCCATTCTGCATAAGTACTGCTCCTAAACCATCTAGGGAAGCATCTATGCAGACCATGAAATCAGCTGAAGGATCTAGTACTACAAGGATAGGTGTGGTAGTAAGTGCCTTTTTAAGCTCCTGAAAGGCCTTCTCGCACTTCTCCATCCACTCAAACTTCTTCCCTTTGCGCTGAAGAGAAGTGATAGGATGAGCAATTCTCGAGAATCCCTCGACAAAACGTCGGTAATAACCTGCTAAGCCCATGAAGCTCCTGACCTCTGTCACACTGGTAGGTGCTGGCCAATCCATAATGGCTTTGATCTTTGATGGGTCTACTGAGATCCCATCACTGGATATAACATGACCAAGGTACTTGATCTCCGTTTTAAAGAAAGCACACTTCGACAAACTGCCATACAACTGATTTTCCCTCAAACACTGCAAAACCTGTCTCAAGTGCTCCTCGTGTTCCTCCTCATTCCGTGAATATATCAAAATGTCGTCAAGAAACACAATCACAAATCGGTCGAGGAATGTACGGAATACTCCATTCATGAGACTCATAAAAACTGCTGGGGCATTCGTAAGACTGAATGGGACCACGGTGAACTCATAATGGCCATATCTAGTGCGAAATGCGGTCTTGTGGATATCACTTTCCACTATTCTCAACTGATGGTACCCTAATTTTAGATCAATCTTGGAAAATACCTTGGCACCTTGAAGTTGGTCGAACAAATCATCGATCCTGGGCAATGGATAACGGTTCTTGATGGTTACCTTGTTCAACTGACGGTAGTCCATGCATAGTCGGAGAGATCCATCTTTCTTCTTCACGAAGATGACTAGTGCACCCCAAGGGGATACACTAGGGCGAATGTGGCCCTTCTCTAGGAGTTCCTCAAGCTGAATCTTGAGCTCATTAAGCTCATTTGTGGTCATTCTATATGGTGCTCTTGAAATTGGTTCGGCTCCTGGAACAAGGTCTATATGAAAATCAATCTCTCTACGGGGCGGCATACCAGGTAACTCTGAAGGAAAAACATCGGCAAATTCTCTAAGGATAGGATGGTCGTCAATAGATGGTTCTTTTTCCTCCTCTTCTTCTCTATCACTAATGGTGATGGCAAATAACTGACATCCCCTTCGCATGCTCCGCTTAAGCTGCATGGCGGAGATCATACGAAGAGACATGGGTCTCTGAATTCCAGTGATCACTATAGGAGAGCCATGGTCATCCTCACACTCGATCTTTTTCAGGCGATAATCCATCTTGGCTCTGTGGGCATAAAGCCAATCCATGCCAAGTACAACGCCATATGATCCAAGTGGTGTAACTCTAAGGTCTACTAAGGTGGTGATATTACCAATCTGAAGCTGACATCCCTTAACCTCTGATTCCACTGACACTCTAGCCCCTGAAGCTAATTCCACTTCCCAACTGACCTCTTGCCTAGTTGCCACTAGCCCGCAACGCTCCACAACCAATGGAGATATAAAAGAATCAGTAGCTCCTAAATCAAATAATATGGATACACTGCTACCCCTGATCATACCTGCTACCTCAATAACTGTGGCCTGATGCTCTGCCTGGCGGTTGTCAACCGCTGCGAAGACTCTGTGGGACTTGCCCATGTCCCCAACTGTCGGCTCTGATGCTGCCATCCTCTGATTCCCTGCCATCTGACCCTGAGGACACTCCCTCGCTATGTGTCCCATGGCTCCACATGTGAAGCAAGGGCCTCGTGCCTGAAACTGTACTCCCTGTGGTCTGGAGAAAGACTGTCCCCCTGTCCTACTAGAACCACTGTACCCACCTCTAGAGGACTGTTGTGTCCTAGCTGGAGGTGTGTAAGGAGCCTGAGATTTCTGATCTCGCCTCTGACCCTGAGACTGCCACTGCTTGGGCTTTGTGCCTTGCTGATTCTGCGGAGGCTTTTGCCTCTGGTTTTGCTGTGACTACTGCGGAGGACAGGGTTTGGAAAACCCCGATGAGTGCCTGTTGTTACCTTTCCAATGGGGTTTCTGAAACCCATAAGTCTGTGGTGAAGGGTTACGGTTCTGAAACCGATCCTTCGAGTCATGTGGTCTGGCCTGAATCTCCTCGGCTATCAAAGCCTTCTCCACGGCAACCCAAAGGCTCCCTGGAGCGGCCATTCTCACTGGTCCTGCTATGCCGGAATTCAATCCTCTGATAAATCGGTTGACGAGAAGCTTTTCATCTTTCAGGTAATCTACATAAGGTAATAGTTCAAAGAACTTGTTCTCATACTGTGTCACTGACATACCCTTCTGCTGGAGGTCATGAAACTCATCCACCCTTCGCTGTCTGAAATGCTCTGACAAATACCTCTCCCTGAATCTTTCTGTGAAAATCTCCCAAGTGAGGGTCTCTATCTCTAATCCACACTTATATTCTTCCTGTCTCCACCATGTGGAGGCTGTTCCTCGCAATAGGTGAATTGCGACTCGTGCTTTTAGATTGCTCTCATAAGAGCGCAATGCAAAGCACCTATCTAGGCTTAAAAGCCATGCCTCTGCCTCTACCCCATCGGTAGATCCCCCAAATGATGGTGGCTGAAGATGCATAACCTCTCTGATTAGATCCCCTGGATCTCTTCGTGCCCTCTCAATATACACTGGTGCTATGGCTGGAGGTGGTGCTGGTAGGTGAATGGGTGCGGGCTCATGCCCAGCCTGACTCTCCACGGGATTAGGAGGTGGACTCCTACTCCGTTCCCGTTCCACTGTCCTATGACTTCCTGAGTTCTGGTTCTCAACATTGTGGTCTACTGCTGGAAGCCTATCCTGAACTAAGCCAATCAGGTTCTGAAGAGCTACCAAGATGTCTCGGTTTGGGTCAACTGGTTGCTCGGGAGGTGCTGCTGGGTCCACTTCCTGAACCGATTCCTCCCTAATGACCTCTTCGCATGCCATGCGTGCACGCCTAGGGCCTCTACCACGTTTGCGAGCTTGTCGCGTAGCTGGAGGCATCCTTTTTAAGAAAATAAAATAAAATGAAATAAATAACTATTTTTAGGAGAAAATATCTTAGCTAGTTTAAAAATAAAATTAATTACAATTTAAATTAATTAAATAATTATAGCGAAACGTAATGGAGTAAGGTTCCCTAGTGTTGGCAACTTGGCTCTGATACCAAATTGTCATGCCCAACTCTTGGGCACGAACGGGAAACTTTTTTTTTCCTAAAATACTTACTAATTAGCGACTTTCTTAATTAAAATATTCAACTGAATGCGGTTAACTTAAATAAATAATGCATTCTGGATTAGGTCTTAACTATATTTGCGTAATTCGAGTAATTAAATCCAATTGGAAAACACGGTTTACTAAGTTATCAATGAACTAAGATTTCTCCCAAAACAGAAATTCACTAAGCTTCCTTAATAAATAATTAATATTCCAAAATAGCGATTAATCTCGACCATATACCCTTTTTAAAATTTATCTTATTTATCTATCTAATCCACTAGGATTCCTAATTTAATTATCCTGGTAATTTAAAAACATTTTATTTAATTGAAACCTCTATATTTATAATGCTTCTTAATTAAAATTTAGATGCACTCTAGGTAATGATCCTACTCCCAATTGAGTTATCAAACGCCTACAACCGACTTAAAATTACTTATATACATATATTTATATACCCACATATTGGTATGTATATATATAAATGTATATATATCTCTTTTTTTTTTTAAAAAATTTTACTATCCTTTTTTTTGTGACCATTGACCAATTTGCTTGTTTACCCTTCCAAACAAATATAATTTTCTTGTAAATGAATTCACATTCTTATACATTTAATTTTAAATCTATATATGTATATATTAATATATATATATATTTATTTACTTAATATATATATATATATATAAACACATATATTACTATCCCTTATCTAACCATTTACAAAAGTTATTTTTTTTTTGTCTTTTGTTTTCAAGAGAATTATAGGGATTTGAATTATCCCTCACTTCTCTTTTTTTTTTTTTAAACAACCCTAAAAGCTTATTGCTTTTGCCCAATCCCGATGTTAGGGTTAGGGCGTGTGTAAACTTTTACTTCATTTTTTTTTTTGAGAATGACATTAGTGGGTTTTGCGCAGGGTGCGTGGAGAAGGGTCGGCGGCCGAGCGAGCAACACGCAGGGCGGGCCGAGCCCAACCCTCACCCCACCCCCTTCTCCTTTTTATTTTGCGTTTGTTTGGTTTAAAAACCAGCGAAGGAGGGGATATCGCAGCCACGCGCGCGCGGTGTAAGAGGAGGCGAAACAGGGGTTTTGCAGTGTAGCAACCCGAGGGCGGGGGTTGCCCCAGGCGCCGCTGTGGTTGCCCACAGTGGCGGCCGAGTGCCGCTCACTGTGGGTAACCACAGTGGCGGCCGGTAGCTCCTGCGCCACCGCCGGCCACAGGGTAAGTGGCTCGGCTCCCTGGTTCGCTAAAACAGAAAACGCGCGATGCCTTTTTGTGTTGGTAAAAAAAAAAACGGTTTCTTCTTTCTTTGTTGGGCATTTACTCGATATTTATGTTTATATATATATATATACATATATATATATATATTTATATATATATATATATGTATATATATATATATATTTATATATATATATATATGTATATATATATATATAAATATATGTATATATATACATTTAAATACAGGGGTATATATATGTTGGAAAGAAAAAAAGAAACTCATCACATACTGGTTTATGTGCTGGGAACTAGCAGAACGATTTTTTTTTGGGTTTTATATATATATATATGTATACATATATATATATATATATACATATATATATATATATATATATCTATGTTTTGAATAACTTGATTAATAATTCTATTAGACTTGTTTTGTTTTTCCTTTTTTATTTAATATCATCAGAACTATAAATAATTCTTTTTTTTTTCTTTAGCTGATATATAACTGAAAATCAGAATATTATACAAGAAGGTAAAATGCATTTAAATATATCTAGATTTACTTTCTTTTTTTTCACATTTGCAAAATGGAAAAGGCATACAGAATTTAGTTTTGTTACAACTGCAACTAATGTGGTCTAATATTCATTCAAACAATAGCATCTATGATGTATTTCCAAAATCACTACAATTTTCATTTCTTTTCAAAAGCTTAATAAGACATAAACAAACTTTCTGCCATAATACAGTCCAGCAAGTAAACATTAACTTTATCTTAATCTCCATAAGGAAAGATTTCTATTTCTATCATTTGCAACTAACTAAAATAGGAAAACATCATATAATTCATTTTCCTTTGCAAAACTACCAAGTAGAGATAAACATGAGTATTCATTGGCAAATACAATTTTACAAGATTGACAAGGATACAAAATAACATTAATACAAATGGGATGAGATCCCTACAATGCTTCTTTTATTCCACTACAACATAAAATCTATTTTTTTACACTTTTTTTTTTTTCAAAGAAAAAACTTTTCTGCAACACAAGAAAAAAACAGCCACATAGCTCCTTTTTCATCTTTTCCCATTCCCATGCAACCTACAAAACAACACATTTTGACCATGGGAAGCTCACCTCCCAGCCTAGGCTTACTAGAAGCCACCCCCGAGATGGAGAACCAAGCACTAGACGGGTTACAAACATGCAAAACCACTACAAAACATAGGAACATATTTACAATCAAATTTCCCCTTCCCAAGCTTCACATTCACCACTTTCATGGTGACTCTTCCATGGGTGGAAGTGGACCAAGTACCAATGGGGAGAATGCATGCCAAGACAATACTACATTAGCCACCTCATGGCAACACAAATGCAACCCAAATACTTTCACAAACCTTATGCCCCCCAAAAGGCTCAAGGCCATATATGCTCCCCTTATGACCCCCAAATGCATACACAAGGCTATGCATCAAGGGTCACCAAGGACTCCCTTGAGAACACTCTCCATAAGGAGAGCCTCTCACCCATGGCTGTCAAACTCCTTCCACCCCAAGATCTTCCTACCCTCCCAAGGATAGGAGATCTTGGACACTCCCAAAACAATAAGAACACAAACAATTTACAAAGAAGAGAAACTACACATTTTTAACTTCAACAATAAAACTTCATAATACACCTTCTTACATACAACTCTTTTCTTTCACAAAACAACACAAACTAACATTTACAACATAACAAGAGGGAGAAGAGAGTAACCAACCTTATTCTGCCAAAAAGGTTTGCTAACTTTAGTTGGGGATGAGCTGCCCAATTTCCACTATCTTTTCTCCCAAATTCCACTAAAAATGCCAAACTCCTACTAACTTTTTCAAAACAAGCAAAATCTCCAAGAAAGGAGAGTGGGTGATTTCTCACTAAGTTTGCAAATTCTTGCCTAAGAAGGCCTCTCACACACTTCCCAATCCCTTGGGTGAGGTGTGAGTTCCCATTGGTTGCCCTTCCCAAACTCTTGCACATTACTCAAAATGGAAAGGGAAAAGGTGGAAGAGGGTGGGGAAGAGAGTTTAACTCCTAAAGGGAAGGTTCTCTATCCTAGGAAGAACTTTCTAAGTTCAATTTTCGTGCATCTTGAAAAGACCACTTTTTGAAGTGACTTCATAGTCACATGGGAGGAGCCACATGTTGCAAAACACCCCTAACCCATAGGTATACCCTTAGGACCTTTGGAAAAGCCTAAAAACTTACCCTAGGAGTCCATTAAACCCTTTGGAAACCCCACTGAAGTTTACCTACGGGTCAAACTTGAGTTGACCACTCCCATGACTCCCTACCCAAGACAAATTTGGGACCACACTCAAGTTTTTGAATGGCTTGGGTAGAAACAAAACTCCCTCCAAGAGACAAGTCAACATCAATGACACTTAATCAACACATGTGTCAAGTGACACAACAAAATTACAATATAAAAATCACACATGGAAAATGGGTCTCTTGAAGGATTACACAATTACATATAAATTAAATTTTACACTCAAGCATTATACACATCACAAATAAAATACATTACAAGGGAAGGGTGTTGTCTCTCCAAATAGACAACTCCCGGCTTAACAAACGCACATTGGTCTAGGCTTGGTTCTCCATTAAATTCCATGGTCACATGGATAATTTTCCTGCGCATCTCAATTAACACATTAGTAACTCCAAATAATCACAATTATTCATAATCAAATACATGGATTCCATTGCAAATCAAACACTCATACATTAGGCAACAATAATCCAATATCTCATTTGTTTTCAAATTCGATTTCACATAAACAATTAACAAAATTTCCCAAAATTGAACCATTCATAAATAAGCATCATTTTCTTTCATCAAAATAAAATCCTGCAAATTTCCAATAATGACATTCACCATCATAATGCAATTCTACTCTAGTAACATATCTAAAGTTTCATAATCATCATGCATGAAATAAAACATCAACATATGTTAGTGTGATCCAAATCATGGAATCATATAAGTTCTAAGTCCATAATGCATAAAATAAAGCATCCATAATAGTCTCAATATGCAAATAACTGAAAATGTCAAACTGAATCGGGGTAGGGCCTCACACAGAATCAAAGAAAGGCACTCATACGAAAATTTTCAAAACATGCAATAATTGTTGATACTTTATACAGGAAAATTATAGACATCACCTTACTCAGATGCCTCAATATAGAAGAGAGACAAATCGCCTTAAAAGAAGTTCATGATGGAATATGTGGTGCATATTCTTCTGGATCTACTCTAGCAAATACACTATTACGAACAGGTTAATATTGGCCTACAATGGAAAAATATGCTTAAAAGTATGTCCAAAGATGCAAGCAATGCCAAATACATGGGAATCTCATTCATGCACATATTCAAGATCTTCAGCCAATAACATCACCATGGCCATTTTCATAATGGGGATTAGATCTTGTAGGGAAAATAAATCCCATCTCTACCAACAGACGTAAGTTAATTCTCACTGCTACAAAATATTTCACAAAATGGTTTGAAGCAATCCTGATGATTTTCACAATAGGAAAACAAATAGAGAAATTCATCCTAAATTATATCATTTGCAGGTATGGGGTACCCATGTGCATTGTGACTAATAATAGATGACCTTTTAAAAATCAAGAAGCGAGCGAGCTTTGTGAACAATTTAAAATCCAACAACATTTTGCAACACCCTATTATCCCCAAAGCAATGGTTAAGCTGAGGCAACAAATAAAACTATTTTAAATTTTTTAAAGAAAGTTGTCAATGACAGTGGATGAGATTGGGATCTCCAACTAAATCTAGCTCTATGGGCTTATCTAACTAATATCCGCATGACAACCGGTACAACACCATTCTCTCTAGTTTATGGTACATAAGCCATTTTACCTATCGAAGTAGAATTGCCATCCCTAAGAGTCTCTTTAAAAAACATAATCTCAAAAGAAAACTATAGAGTAGCATATTTGCAAGAATTGGAATTCCTAGATGAAAAATGACAAAGCGCTCTAAACCATTTACAAGGCTACCAAAATAGAATGAGAAGAAGCTACAACAAATGAGTCAACATACATTGCTTTGAAATAGGAGATATCGTTCTTAAAGAAAATCAAAGAAACCTTGTTGAACGTGAAAAACTAGAAAAGTTTGAACCTAACTAGTTGGGTTTGTTTGTGATAACGAAAGTAATTGGGAATGGTGCTTATCATTTGCAAAAAATGGAGGGAGATTCACTCCCTAATCCTATCAACAATATGCACCTAAAAATATATTACATCTAAGGGTAGGTTCATTTCAAATTCCAATATTGAATTTTATATTTCTTTACCACATAGCATTATCCCTTTCTCATATAGTTGCATCAATAAAACAAGGTGATTTTCTGAGTTATTCACCTGTTTGCACTAAAAGGAATGAAGGTTGTCTCATTTCCTAGATACTTGTTCATGAAGTATTTAGGAGGTCTTTAGTCATTCATCTTCAATGTCACAATGTGATTACACTTTATCCTTGGTTGGGTAGAGTTTTCCTTATCAAGTCTTGTTGCCCAAAATCTATCAATTGCTATATCTCACACATTAATCAAAAGCTCTAAGTCATTACAAATACCTAGTTGGTCATGTGGCTAGTGAAAAATCCAATATTCTTCTTCAGTGCCATTGCAATTGTCATACCCAAGTAGGTTTCATTACTTACAAGTCAAGGCAAGAAAAGAAAATAAAAAAGTGTTATGTCAATCTCAGGGAAAAAAATAAAAAATGATATATATTACTGAAATATCACGCATACAAGTATGACAATAAAATCTTGACTATGGGAACATGCAAATAAATCCATCGGGGCTATGGACGCCTACTGGAAATGGAGCAATGTTTGAGAGATTATAGTGCATAACCTTGTCGGAGCCCTAAAAGCTTGCTGGCAGCGAGGCTCTATCGAGGTTGCATTTGAAGTCAGAATAACTCACGTAGCTAGCCACATAGGATTTGAAGGGTCTTCGATGGTTATAAGAGTCAGAATGAACTCAATTGCATACACATGGGAAAAAGAAAGATCAAAGTTTCAAGAATTGATGGAGAATTTTTCCACGCCTCCATTCATAAATATTGGTTGCATAGTGTGTTAGGTTGGATGATCTAAGTCTTTTGAGAATGGATTGAACTCCTATCTCTGAAATATTTCGCACCTTTAATCCTATTACTGCATTTAAGAATAAAAGACACACACACTCATCCTCGTTCGAATAGGACTGCATTTTTTTCATGCATCTTGTATTAGCATAATTCATTGTCCCCTCATCATGTTATCATCATAGGTCTACATACTTGGGGGCATAACTGAAAAAATTCTAAAAATCATAAAAAATATATAGAAAAAGTCCTGAAAAAATCAATCAAAAACATTTAGATAAAGTCTTGAAAAAATCAATCAAAAACATTCAGATAAAGTCTTGAAAAAATCAATCAAAAACATTCAGATAAAGTCCTGAAAAAAAAATGAATAAAAAACATTTAGATAAAGTCCTGAAAAAAAAACAAAAAAAAACATTCAGATAAAGTCTTGAAAAAAAAAATCAATAAAAACATTTAGATTAAGTCCTAAGAAAATATATCAAAAACATTCAAAACTGATCCTGAAAAAACAAACCTAAACATAAAAAATGATCCTGAAAAAAAATAAATACCAAAAACAATAAATATCAATCCGTAAAATTCAAAAACATTCAAATATCGATTAAAAAAACTAGCAATAAATTATCTCGCAAGAATCAAACACCCCAACAGATGTCCAACAAACACTTTGCACAAAGTTAAACAAAAGATACAACTATCTTTTCAAAACGTTTGCAATCACACTAATCAACTGTCTAATCTATCAATTTATCAAACTATCAACGTGATCAATATCTCGTCTTAAACAGAATCGGTACACTCGAAATCGGACAGATCGGTCTTATACGGGGTCCAAAACTTTTGAAACCAGACATTATCAAAATCACATTAAACATATCAAAGCAAAGGCACAACCAGTCTAACTATTGAGTTTTGTCTATTTTTGGTTGACTCTTTTTATCAAATCGGTGAAGATCATTGCTTTTAGCTACTCAAGGATGTCCAAAAGTGACTAGAGAAGCCATGATGGACATGATCCTATTCTTTGTTTGTTGTTTGTGGTTTGAACCAATAAAGTTTTGGGGAGATTTCTCTAGTGGGTGTCTATGAGAGGAGCATTCAACTTGTGAATGCCACACATACATCGACCCCTAGTGTAATTCCCAGAATGGAGGGATCATTCCTTGTCTGTTACGTGTTTGTTTCTTTGCAATGAGATATCTATACATCTTGGTTCTTCATACCCTAGTGTAATAAGCTCCATTGTTATATAATAAGGCTCAATGATGATAATGTACTGCACTACGAATAAATAAATGAAGACTTTCTCATCAAAATTTCTATCATATCATCCATTATCACATCAAAAATTTGGAATACAAAGATTGATTTAGTTGATTGATCATTTTCTACATCTAACAACTAAATTTTTTTTAAGATCCTCAGTATGTATTTTGACAGACAAAAAAAATTAAAAATAATAATAAACATCATCACATCACATGTTCATAATCATAATAAAGTTTTCATCAACCATTATGCATCACAACATAAAGTTACTACATGATATCACATTCATATTGCATTCATCATCATAATAAGGAAACATTAGACGATGAAGTTCACCATCAAAGAGCTCATCAAGAATGCATATCATATATCATAAAGAAATGTGTCAAACTACATCATATCTACAACATAAAAATCAATAACCAATCTCTCAACCTATATTGCCTCTATGAGTAGGTGCATCTCGACTAGCTCCAACCTATCCCGATGATGCTCTAGGTGGACCCATCACTCCCCCACTGGTATTCTGTCGAGAGGTAGATCAAATCGATCTTCTCCCCATGCAAGAACTAAAAATAGGTTCCCTCTGACCCTCGGGAATATCCCTCTCATAAGACTGTCGATAATAAATAGCCTCCTGTGCAATAGCAAAATATCTATCTGCCTGGCTACGTGCCTCTGTCACTGGCCCAAATAACTAATCATATGCATCCATAGTGATCTGTGTCCTCCCAACTGCCTCATCCCTCTCCCTTTATAATCGATCTCTCTCAACAGCTATTTGATCCCTCTCTACAGTCAAATCCTCCATCACATGTCGATACTGATCCCTATCCTCCATCCGCTGCTGCCGCAAAGTAGTGACCAAGTCCTCTACACACCTAACCTAATCTCTCAATCCCTCCTCATCTCTTCTCTCCACACCTACAGACTCTAAATCTTGGAGCATCTCCACATCATAACCATCATCCCCTCCATCATCTCCATTATTGCTCAATGAAACTAATCCTGACTCATCACTCTCATCAGAACTGCTCATGGATATAGTCTCTCCACCAATATCCACATCCTCCCTATCACTATCCACCTACTCTGCAACTGCGGCTATAAGATCTATACCTCCTCCACCTCTACCTCATCCATCCCTACCTCCTCCATCCCTACCTCCTCCACCTCTACCTCCTCCACCCCCATCCCCTCCACCTCTCCCTCTAGGACCCGTTCCATGTCTAATTTGTTGAGTACCAATCAGAACTGTCAGATCTATCAAATGTATCGGTCTATGTTGTATCCACCATACACTATAATGCACTGTGGACCTTGGATCTGCTACACCAAGACGCCATCCCCACAAAAGAGGAGCAATAACATCAAACTGAGTAATAGCAACATGAGGTGCACACAAGCACCCCAATCACCAACCTCTTGAGTAGTGAGAGCAAAATAAGTTGTCACATCTGGAATACCTTGTACTTCCCCAAACTGTATGAGCACACGGCCCAGAAGATGCATATCAATAACCCTGTGATTAACTATGTCTCTACCATTAAGATATCTCTGTTGTCGACAAAAAGGAAGATGTTGAGCATCATCAGTCCACCCACGGCAAGTAAGATAAGGTCTCCATGAGAAATACTATAAGATATCAATTTGATGACGCCAATACAAGATATTACCCGATGCCCTATGCCTCACACCAACATTATATCCAAAAGCATATGACTTCTTTGGCTCTAAATCTATATGTAACATAGGACGAAAAATAGCTATGTGTTCCCAAGCCCATGTCTGAAGCAAAGTAATACCACATCCAACTGATTTCTACTGCAAGTAAACAATCCCTTGCATCTGATGATACAACATGGCAAGAAGACAAGGACCCCAAGAAAACACATGTCTATCAATAATCATATCATGTATAACAGTCCCCATCCAATAGGAAAACCATGGGCGCATCTATCAGGAATCAATAATCCAACAACAGTACAAGCAAGCACAACAGTCAAGTCATCATAATCAAAATCATCCCAATGGATATCATAATGACCATGGATATCTAGATCCTACTCCTCACACTCGAACAATGTACACAAAGCTGAAATACCATCATCATGATCAAAAGTAACTCGCCTACCAGATATCAGAATGTGTAAAATATGCCACACATCCTCAAGTGTGATAGATGCCTCACCAGTCGATAGATTAAAAGAGCATGTCTTTGAATGCCAGCACTCAATCAAAGCAGTAATCATAGCCCTATTGGTCATAACCTCAAGCAAATGCACTATATAATATAATCCAACCCATCATAACAAAGCGATATCCTCTGCATCCAACTCATGACGTCGATCAAGACTATCTGGTCATGTTTGCCTAGCAAGAAGTACTGGATAATGTGCCTGCATTTGGAAAATATAAAAATGAGTCAACAACATCATCAAAACTATCAGGATGCATAAACTGAAGAAAAAAGGCCTTTATTATCAATTGCGATTCAATATTACCATTTGTGAAGCAAAATAAGCAAATGCAACATTTATGTCAAATACGATTCAAATAGTTCAAATATGATTCAAAACATTCAATTGCAATTCAATTTTATCATATGCGACACAACATTAACAATTGCAGCATAAAATATCAATTGCAACATGATTAACTCAATTGCGACATGATTAAGTCAATTGTGGGAATATCGATACTCAATTGCGACATGCATGAAAGATGACAAACCAAAAAATGGTTGAATTTTTTTGTAAAATATAGACAAAAGCAAGAAGAAAATCAAGCAACTCACCATGCCACCAGTGCTTGGAGGTCTCTGATAAGACTGCACTCGCTCGGATAAATTCAGCCTCACTCTGTGACCTGCCATTTCACTCCAAGGATGCTAGAAGCTCTAATATATCTAAGAAATTATTTTAAAACAAAAAAATGCAAATGAGCTCAAATTCTTACCAATCCTCAATTTATAAGCTCAAAATTAGGGTTTCTCAACATAAACGCCCATGGACCCCTCCAGCTTCCACACAGTTTGAGACATAGCAAGCAAGATCGGAATCCTTTCAAACTTCATATTATCACTATCTAGCATATTTCCAAAAATCTGGTCTTCGTTCCAAAATTTTCCGACCACTTTTTTTGAGGGGGCATTATACCCTAGCGTCACCGAGGCATACTGGGGCAGTTTTTCTTTTCATTTTCTTTGAAACAACATCATTCTAACATTGTCTCAAAGAGGGGCAAATGTAGACACCTAAATATGTCTCATTAATTCTACACTAATTATTCATCTATTTAATTAAGTAATTCTTTAATTATTTGATTAAAGCTAACTATCTCTTCTAATCATCACCTTTCAAACACTTCTAATTATTCTATTTCTATTCTCAAATCATTTTAATCAATTCACCATATCTCAATTATTAATTAAATATCAATTATTTAATTAATTACTACCTATTCTTTAGTTAAATAATCTTTATTATTTAATTAATTCAATCTCTTAAGTTTAAATAAACTCATTTAAATTATTTAAATTAATTAACTTATTCCTCCAATTCCCCAAATTAAAATTTCAATTAATTCCATCTAATTTAATCTCATTTCTCCCAAATTCGAATTTCAATTAATTTCATCTAATTTCATATCATCAAATTCACATTTTCCCCAAATCTGAATTTCAATTAATTTCATGCGCATTTCAGCATTCAAATGACCAAATTCAAATTCAAATTGAAAATGAAAGTCAAATTCAATTTCAAAATCCTACAGTACATGCTAAAATTAGAATTAATTGATCAAATCAGTTGTCTAATCAGTTAACTCAGTTAACTCATCAATCATCCTTTTTAACTCTCAATCACCTTTTTCTAACTAATCCATCTATTCAGTCTACTGATCAATCAATCCACTTATCCCTCCAATTAGTTCAGTCTTCTAATCAATCAATCTAGTCAACTAGCTAGTCTATTTAGTCTACTAGTCAATCAATTGAGTTCACTCTTCAATAAATCTAGTTGACTACTCAATTGATGAATACTAAGAGGGGGGGGGTGAATTAGTATGCCAAAAATCTTTACACTTAAACACTTTGCAAGACTAGAAGTAAACCGGTAAAATAGTTTAACAGACAAACTGGTTAACAAACAAGCAAACCAAATAGCTAATAATGCATTCACCCATAGAAGCACAAATACCATAACACAAGATATTTTGATATGGAAACCCAAATGGGAAAAACCACAGTGAGATGGAACTCACAAGTAACTATCTACAGAATAGGAACCGGACCGGTTAATGTTAGATCGGTAAAGGTCTTACAATGTTCTTTACCAGAACAAATCCTGTTAGGAATCTCAATCTCTGTTAGGAGATAAGTCTGATTAAAGACTACCTTGCTAGAGATTTTAGATCCACAGATGTGAACCACCTTGTTAGAGGATTTACAAAAGGCTTTTGGGCCTACCCGGTTAAGGGCTACAGACTTGTCAAAGATGTGAGTAATCAACAAGTGTTTGATCTAGCTAGTAGCACAAACTGCTTGGTTAGATCCTTGATAGCTCATTCTTAATGCACTCCTACATTACTTCAGTCTTCTACACATTCATATTCTCTCCAACTCCTCAACCACCTTAAACCCTAGCCACAATATCAACTATCACAACAACAACAACATCAACAACATAAAACCCTAGATATGATGTCCTTATAAAGGAAATCGATTTCATGTCAGTCCAATAGGATTACATTACAATTTCCTAGGTTCAATGAACCTGGACATACTTGGTAACACGTCACTAAAAGCATCGGTACAGTGTCGGCACCATCAAACAATCGATGGATGGTAACTCATCACAAAATATTACCGGTCCATACAAAATGCCCGTTGCTGATTTGTCAAAAATGAAGACTGGTAAAAATGTGTTATGCTACTTTAATCCCTCATATCGCTTGAGCTCAACATGTCGCTTCAGACTAAGAAACACATTCTGCAAAACATCAATAGTCTAGGGACTATAACACAACATACCAGTTGGAACAAATATCGGTTGTGTTCTAACTTATACATATAAAGAGGATCTCAATGCAAGTGTGTGTCCATCAATGACAATCACAACATAAACATAAAAAATGCCAACAATCTCCCCCCTTTGGAATTGATGGCAACACTTAAGAAAATAAAATTTTGATATCTAAGTGTTTTACAACAAAATCATGCCATCAACAAAATTGCTCCCCCTAAGTATATACACTATCCCTCTGACAATACAATGTATAACAATTTTGCATATAGAGCATAAACATTGAGATATACACAGCATATAATCAAAATTTGATTACCAGATACTTCTCCCAATAGAATTCTTCTCCCTCTTTGCCAACAATGACAAAGTACAGCTAAACAACCCTGTTTTCATTTGATATTAAAATAATAAAAGTTTATGACAACAAGGAATGATACTTGTCAAAAACAGATTTAAAGTCCTATAAGAATTATTTCATCGACAAAGACCAGGACTCAAGTAGGGAGGTGGCTACTTCTTGTTCTGTCTACATCTGGGAGACATGTTCTTCCATGGCATCTATTGTGCTCATCTCCTGTGTAGTTGTTAAGGCATCCAAGTTCAGATAGCACTTTTGAAGAATTTGCAATCGTGGGAGTAGAACCAGTTGTAGCTCCTACAAATCTCTAGACCGAGTGCTGATCTCTTGCTCCATTTTCACTGATTGGATGTGAAACCAGTGAACGGTTTGCCCATAAGTTGTGAAGGAATCATAAGGTGGCTTGAATGTGCTCAAGTAGGACTGCAAGTCCTTTCCAAGTTTTTGCTTTTGAGCTATCACATCATCATAGAATAGATGGGGTTGATAGATTTTGCTAAGTAGTAGATTCCCCTCATCTAGAGCATCCCTTATATCCTTTTGTTCTTTCTTCAGTTCAGTCCGAAGCTCATTCAACTTTTTCACCAGAGCTATATTAAGAGCTTTTTGATGCTCCTTCTTGACATTAGCCTCTACTACCTCTTCAAGGCTCTGCACCTGATCATCTACTACTGTGCATAGGAGCTTGAGTTTAGCTAGTGATGAATCAGTGTTGAGAAGATTTGTACCAAGTATCAAACCGGTGAGCATGTCCACAGCTGCTTGAATTACATCATGCTCCTTCTTCCAGTGAATGATCTCAAGGAACTCTTGAGCAACCTTGATGCTCTGCATTAGCTCCATTTCACTTGCATATTGGAGATCTATAGGATTGGTGAGATCAGCTAGTTTGGCTTGACTCTCGATTGCCTTCGAAGTCTCCATCTGGGTGCTATTCTCTGGTTCTCCTACCTTGTCCTCTTCCACTTTCTTCTTCTCTGCTTCTCTCCTCTTCTCTGCTTCCTTGTCCTCCTCAGCCTATTTCTTTTCTGCTTCCTTCTTCTTCTCCCATTCCTTATCTTCTTCTTCCTTCTTCTTCCTCTCTGCTTCCTTCTTCTTCTCCTATTCCTTATCTTCCTCTTCCTTCTTCTTCCTCTCTACTTCCTTCTTTTTCTCCTATTCCTTATCTTCCTCTTCTTTCTTTTTCTTTTCATCTTCTTGCTTCTTTTTCTCTTCTTCATCCTTTTTCTTCTTCTTCTCTTCATTTTTCTTCTTCTTCTTCTCCTCTTCATCTTTCTTCTTCTTCTCCTTTTCATCTTTCTTCTTCTTCTTCTCTTCTTCATCCTTTTTCCTCTGCTCTGCCTCTTCCTTGTCGCTTCCTATCTATCCTCGGCTTGCTTATCAACCTGTTTAGCCTATTGCTTCTATCCTGTTGCCTCAGATGGTGTTTCCTAAGTATCATCCTCAACGTACAGAGCATCGACATCAATGGTGTCGATCGGTTCAACAACTAGATTTCCTTCATCATCAAATACTTCGTCTGGTTTGGATATAACCGGTTCTTCTTCAGCTTGCTGGTTGGCTAGATGCGCTTTGTGAGTCTGGACAACAGTTCTCATATATAGATGAGTGTCTTTTTCGACATAAGCAACTCTACCTTCTAACAGCCAGAGTCTTCTTTTCTTAGTGAAGAAGAGTCCTTTATTTTGGTCAATAACATCAAACAATTCAGAATTTGACAGGTCAGGAAAATACTATGCAAAAACTTTCTCCCTAATTTCTTGTTCCTTTTCAATGGCAATGCACCATCTATTATCTAATGACATATATAAAGAATCTGGTGTCTGAGACTTAATCTCTGACGGCAACCAGTCATTAATACATAGACATTGAATTATTTCCTTTTCAACCGCTTCCTTTTCATCATCATTAAAGTCGTCGAAACACTCAATTAATTCGTTTAACACTTTTCTCCTAATGTTCTTTATTGTTATTTGACAATGTGTCAAAGGTTTGTAGGAAGAGATATCTATATTTACCGGTGCAGATGATGTCAGTTCATTCTTTGTCTTCCTCTTTGCTTGACGTGTTTTCTTTGGCTTTTCCTCAGACACAGTTTCTTCTGAGTTTGGAGAGGTATTCCTTGTCTTCCTCTTTCTCTGGAACACTTTAGCCGGTGCAGCTTCTAGTTTCTTCTTGGCTGGTGACCACTTGGTCACTTTTGGAGTTGCAGTAGTAACCGGTGCTGATGTTGCAGGCACTGCCTTTGCCTTCTTTACTGTTGGTTCCTTTTCTTTCATTGCTAGTGGTTCCTCAACTGGTGCTATCCTCTCTAGGTAGGTGCTAGTTCTCTTCACCTTAGGATCAAGCAGTGAGGCAATAAGGGTAGAGGCATACCCTTCCAACATATCGTACATCACCTCATAGCCCATTGGCTCCACTTCTTCCTGTCTAGGCTCAACAGCCTCCATTATGCATTTATCTACTTGGATGGTGAAGCAGATACCATCTTCATATTTCTTAATGATGTCACCTGATATCCTCACTCTTTGGCTCATTTTCCTTCTGAACTCATCAAAATACTTGTTCAGGACATCAGGGTAGCTGGTTCCAATTTCTTCAATGCTTTCCTTAATTTGCTTGGTCACCGGTTGGTCACTAAACCATTGGACATCTCCTACTCCTGGAAAGTAGCCTTGGAAATAGAAGAACAATCCAACTAGTAGTTGTCCAAACTTGAACCTAAGTGCATTATCCTGTTTGATCGCCTTCAGGTTCAACAGGAGTTGTCTCTACATACTGGTGCATAGATCAAATGATGCATCCTCCTTTATCATCCGGTAAGCAGCATTTACCATTGCAGCAGATATAAAGTTAATTATGCTAGCTGAGAATGTTTGGTACCCAATCACCATGCATGCATACTTCACCAGATCATCCTTGATAGAATTTAGTGTCATGCCTCGTGAGTCTCTCACTGAACCGGTGAGCTTGGACATTTCAGTTTTTCTTACCGTCCTTAGGGCTGGCACTTCCCCTATGTTGTAGAATTTGGTGACTGTATGAATTGCCTATGGCATGATGTCATGTGTTCTCTCCAGGTACATCTTATCACCATGGACTCTGCTTAGAATGATCCTTATATGATCCTTTATGAAATCTTCTAGGAAGTAAACAACATTGTGGAGCTTTTTCTTCTCCAAAATATTAAACTCTGGTTTGATCTTCTTATCTTTACCACAAAATAAACCTAACTGGGTGTGGATAGCTAGAGACCCTAGGTCTTCTATTTTGCAATCTATGTAGCTAGAAATTCTCTCTTCTACTATCACACCAGCCAGAACTTGTGATAGGGCATTATACTTGGACTTTCATTGAATAAAACTTGCAAACTCGACAGATGCACTAGAACTGGTAAGAGATGCGGAAACCATGATAGAAATCTTAAGAACTCGAGAAATACCTTTTGAAACACACAAAATTAGGGCTTGCTGATTCTCCTTCACTTCACACTCTGTTGGTTGCTGAATCACCGCTTTGTGTTCTCCACTTGACTGTTTCCAGTTTGAATTTGAATCTCCTTCGTGGTTTCTCAATTTCTCAAGATCTCTGCTCAAATCGCCTTTTCGTCACTCTGCTCTTTTGAAAAACTTTTCTTCGCTCGTAAACTGATAGTGAGAAATGAATTGAAAAATTCTTTTAAACATATTCCTCACCTACCGTCATTAATGCTCCTCCATTAGGGTGTAAACCCTAATTTGCCTTTTTACCATTTCTGGTCTTCTGCCAAGTGATAGGTATAACACACTGGTTAAGGTCTTTTACCGGTGTAAACTAAGGGTTCGAAATATTTTGCCGTTTTCTCCCCCTAAGCTTTTCTGAAGCTTAGTTTGCCAGTTTCATGATTTCCACACTAGGTGTAGAAACCGGTTTCTCTTGTAGCACTGTTGGTTTCTTCTTCCAGGTTTTGTTCATATCTATTTGAACAATGTCAACATCAATGTCTCCTTCTGGAGTGACTGGTATATCATCAAATATGTCCTTTCTTGATCTTCAGAATCTGACAATGTGACCCGGTTTGTTGCAGTGATAGCAGACCAATCCAGGTGCTCTCCAAGGTCCATTGTTCATGTTTCCATTCTTCCTTCTGCATGTTGCAGTAGTGTGACCATTACCATGATAGATCATACAATTTTCTCTCCATTCGGTTGTCGCTTGATAACCACTGCTTCTTGGCTAATGATTGAAGGCATTAAACCAGTTGTGATTCCGGTTCATAAAAGGTTCAGGACTAGCTCCTTGGGTCCTCTGAGGATATCTTCCAGTGTTATTCATAATAGCCCTGCATTCAGATGCTCTATGCCCATACTTGTTGCATGCATAACAGTTACCATTAAATCTATAGGATCTAGGCTTATCATTTAGGAAATAAGGAAAATTGTCGTAAGCCTTACTCCTACACACATTTACAGTATGTCCTTCTTTAAGACAGTTAAAGAAAATAGGTTTAAACTTTTGCTTACCTTTATCCCTTGATGTCGATTGTTTACTTTATGTTCCAGCATTTGTACCAGAGGTCTCACCTTCCTCATGATCGGAATAACCAAGTCCATTGGTATTCTTGATCGGTTTGGCAGATTCAAGCTTTTGCTCTAGCTTGATGATACTCTTGTTGAACTTAACCAGTATTTCCTTTGACTCAGAGAGTTCTTTGGAAATAGTAGCATTTGTTACCAACAGGTTTTCATTATTAGAGATGGCAGTGTTCAGTTCTCCTAGCATGTCTTCCTTTTCCACCTTGCTTGCATGGAGTTGAGCATTTAGGGCACTCATCTCTTGTTTCAGCTTGGAGATCTCATGATCTCTTTCTTTCACTAGATCTTCAGCTTTTCTCCGATTCTCAAGCTCTTGACACATCCAGATAATCAGTCCTTCCAACTCCTTTCTCAGGTTGGAGTTTGATTCATTCAACTTATTTACTTCAGCAATTAGGGCTTCCATGTCTGCTTCATCTGAAGACCTATTTTCAGATAGCTCCATCATCTTTTTTGCATGTTCTCTTCTTTTTGCTTGAGATGCCTTGTATTTGACCATAAGATCATCATAGGCTTGCTCAGACTGAGTGAGCCGGTGGGTAAGTTCCCTCAATGTGTATTCCCCCATATCTCTTTCCAAGTGGTTAAACTTATAGAAAGGTTGTCTCTGATACCAATTGATGAATACTAAGAGGGAGGGGGGTGAATTAGTATGCCACAAATCTGTGCACTTAAACACTTTGCAAGACTAGCAGTAAACCGGTAAAATGCAAACCAAATAGCTAATAATGCATTCACCCACAGAAGAACAAACACCATAACACAAGATATTTTGATGTGGAAACCCAAATGGAAAAAACCATGATGAGATGGAACTCACAAGTAACTATCTGTAGAATAGGAACCAGATTGGTTAAGGTTAGACTAGTTAAGGTCTTACAATGTTCTTTACCAGAACAGATCCTGTTAGGAATCTCAATCTCTATTAGGAGATAAGTCCGATTAAAGACTACCTTGCTCGAGGATTTTAGATCCATAGATGTGAACCACCTTGTTAGAGGATTTACAAAAGGCTTTTGGGCCTACCTGATTAAGGGCTACAAACTTGTCAAAGATGTGAGTAATCAACAAGTGCTTGATCTAGCTAGTAGCACAGACTGCTCGGTTAGATCCTTGATAGCTCGTTCTTAATGCACTCCTACATTACTTTAGTCTTCTACACATTCATATTCTCTCCAACTCCTCAACCACTTTAAACCCTAGCTGCAATATCAATTATTGCAACAACAACAACATCAACAACGTAAAACCCTAGACATGATGTCCTTATAAAGGAAACTGATTTCATGTGGGTCCAATAGGATTACATTACAATTTCCTAGGTTCAATGAACCTGGACATACTTGGTAACACGTCACTAAAAGCATCGCTATAGTGTCGGCACCGTCAAACAATCAGTGGATGGTAACTCATCACAAAATATTACCGGTCCATACAAAATGCTAGTTGTCGGTTTGTCAAAAATGAAGATTGGTAAAAATGTGTTATGCTGCTTTAATCCCTCGTATTGCTTGAGGTCAACATGCCGCTTCAAATCGGGAAACACATTCTGCAAAACATCAATAGTATAAGGACTATAACACAACATACCGGTTGGAACAAATACCAGTTGTGATCTAACTTATACATATATAGAGGATCTCAATGCAAGTTTGTGTCCATCAATGACAATCACAACATAAACATAAAAAATTCCAACATCAATCAAATGAGTTAACAAATCAATCAATTGAGTTCACTGATCAATCTAAATCAGTTATCTATCAATCAACACTTGAGTTCTATTTCTCACCCCCTTTTTGTCAAAAATCGATAAATTCAACCTCTCTTCTCAATTCAGTCTAGAATCACAAAATCAGAGTCTTCAAAGCATTTGTATTCAGGAAATATACCCGAGAGCGACCAACCACGCAAATTGGAGAAGCACAATGGAAGCAAAGATGCAGAATGAGGGAGTTTTTATTTTAATGCATTTCTCATTTCTTGTATTGATTTTCATTGATTATGTTTGATGTTTGTTAATTAGTTGATAATTGGCGATTCATTCTTATTTGCTAATTAGCTTAATACATTCATGACACCCAAGCATAGAAACACCACAAAACAAAAAAGAGCAGATAAAAATTTGTACTGGCTTGTAAGTTATGGTAGAAAAAAATATCTTACTAAAAATCATAGCCACAATACCACTTGTTATGATATTTCTTAGAAATAAGTATAAAAGTGAGAAAAATATTAAACCAATTCAAGGGGTAATCTCCAGTAATAAAAATATACTATATAAATTTAATTTTAGAAGTTATGATGATTTAGGAGATACTTATCTTCTATATTTATAGGCATAATTAGGTAGGGACACAATCCTTCATCCAATTTAAGATGACTTAAGTTAGGAACTAAAAATAATGTTAAGATTAAGAATGTCACAAATGCTTAACCTTATTATATTCATAAATAAGAATATTAAGGACCAACAATATTTCCCCTTAAGTTTTAGAGATTATCCACAAACATAGTGATTAACCTTAGTCTACTCATCTTTAATATAGACAACATGTTTATATAATAACTAGGAATTTGGAATTATAATCCATCATAACATGTCTTAAATATTCAAAGAGCCTAACTCATTCATTAAAGAATACAAAATCCATTAATCACATATCAATTATGGAATCCCTCTTTGAATAACTCTAATGTCACACTATTACTATAAATGGTCACATACTCTTCTAATGATCCCACCATAATATTTTTTTATTGGTGAATTGATAAATAAGAAAATCATCCTTTTTATTCTTGGTTCTTCAGGTGTCGTATTTCATCTTAAAGCTCCCCCATTGAACTTTTTAGGTGCTATATTTTTGAGTTCTAATGTAAAATATTCCTTCTTCAATAAAACTCTCTCAATTCTAGCTTCATTTTGTTGAGGAAAATAGATATCCTTCTATATGCTCCACTTGTACCTTTCCTTTATTATACCTTGTATCATTCTATCTCTACCTTATGTAGAGTTAACAATGTCTTTTCCTTTTATATTTTTTTATTTTTCTATCTTTTTTCCTCATTTCATCTAATCTATCTTTCAAGTATGTTGGAACATTTAATATATATTACTAGAGTAGTCACATGGTTATTCCTACATCAATAACCTATGTTGCTACCATAGTGTAACACTCCATATGGAATAAAAAAAATTAGAGCCACAAATTTTTGTTTTGTTTATTTTTACTATTAAAACTATTAATGCATAACATGGGATTGCAATAAAATAAACTTTACAAATTTTACTTTTGTTTTGGTTCCCTAGGAGACTTCTAGATCAAAGATGTATATTTTAATCGAAATAATCTAGGCCTAGTTTATATGGATCGTCTTTGCATTAACCAAAGTCTCACAATTAGATATATGATTCTCTCTCTAACCAAACCTCTTACTTAACTAGACCCTTAGGATTCATAGTTCTCTTTGATATATTGGGTTTCTTAAGAATCACCTCTACATGCTATTGACTCTTATAGATGCAATTATTTATTAGAGTTTACACTACTTGGATCCTTTAGTTCTAAAATTCACTTCGTGGATAATTCTAAAAACCTCGCAGTCACTTAAATACTGATTAACCATATTTTTCTTTTTTTTATGTATATAGAGTTACTCTTAAAATATATGGTTGACATGAGAATTCTAAAAGTGATTTATTTTATCCATTTATTTCTCAAATTCATAAGATAATTCCTCCCGGGGACCTTGTAGGTTATGGATTATTATAGGATTTAGCTTTTACTTGGTCTCATATATAATACTACACTACTTCACATCTTTCTTACACATAGGTCCTTGATATTTAAAATTAAAATTTGAGTGTCACATAGACTGGTATTAGGAAAAATACTTCATTAGCTCCAAACATTAATTTATTAGGATTCATAGTTCTCTTGGATTAATTTATTAGGATTCATAGGCCTAGTTTATATGGATCGTGACAAGTGGGATGATCTTACTTAACTAGACCCTTAGGATTCATAGTTCTCTTTGATATATTGGGTTTCCTAAGAATCACCTCTACATGCTATTGACTCTTATAGATGTAGTTATTTATTAGAGTTTACACTACTTGGATCCTTTAGTTCTAAAATTCACTTCGTTGAAAATTCTAAAAACCTCAGAGTCACTTAAATATCGATTAACCATATTCTAGTTTTTTGATATATATAGAGTTACTCTTAAAATATATAGTTGACATGAGAATTCTAAAAGTGATTTATTTTATCCTTTTAGTTCTCAAATTCATAAGATAATTCCTCTTGGGGACCTTGTAGATTATGGATTATTATAAGATTTAGCTTTTACTTGGTCTCATATATAATACTACACTGCTTCACATCTTTCTTACACATAGATCCTTGATATTTAAAATTAAAATTTGATTATCACATAGACTAGGATTATGAAAAATACTTCATTAGATCCAAACATAAGTGAACTAAAGACATTAGCTTTTACTATTACAAATTACTATAAAATGAAATTCCATCCTACTCAAATAAATATGAACATAATATATCAACAAGGATGACCAATATCCCCCTTGATTGTTGATACTCATAAAGATTAAATCCTTTGATTCTAAAACAAATCCATAATAATATTCTTTCTTAAAACTTTATTTCATTTTTATGCAATCTTATTTTTATGCAATCTTATTTCTAAACTCATGCAAATTATCTCCACTCTTATTTCCCATAGGGCGAATTTAAAGTTTATTTGATGGTTTCTCAAGATAATTATATAATTTCCTAAATCCCTTTCTCTTATATTTCATTAGTCAATCTAGGTGCAATGTTAACCTTTGGAGGGCTTTCTTGTTGTTTTATTATGTTAGGGGAATTTAAAATTTCCTTTCTTTTTCTGTCTTAAAATATATATATTTTTGACTAGTCAACCCTCTTGGTGATGTATTTGATTTGACATTTCAATCTCTTATTTGATAGATCTGAAATTTCTCAATTATTTCCTTTTCCTCTACTATTCATAAGTCTAATTTCTATTTTACATGAGATTCTATACACATATCTTCTTATTTATAATTTTATTGATTCTTCTTGTGCTAGTTGTTTCAAGAAACCTAAGTTGTCTTGTTGTAATTGTGATACTTAACCTTTTAGGTTCTTCATATATTGATATTCTTATGAATGTCACTATACATTGACATAATCTCTATGAAACATAATACCCCCTTATGTTTGGTTTGAGCTTATCTTTGTTAGAAATTACCTATCCACTTTATTGATAATGTTTGGAATCTTATCCAAAGTGATATTGATTTAAAATATTATCTTTAATAACATGGAAACCATATAAGATATTACCACTTTAGTATTTAATTTGAATAAAACATTTTTAAACAAGTTTTGGTTTAAAGTATTGTAGCATCATAAATTATACACCCTTAATTGGGTGTTACAATTACATGCTCAGGTTAGTACCCACCTTAGTGTGTTTGCATCTTGCATTTAAAATTCCCTTTAAGTATTTAATTAATTATTTTAATTAAATCTAAAGTATTCTTTTATCACTCTACACATCATAAAATTGGACCCTTTACATTAAGTGTGCCCCTCTTAGTTTTATTCTTTCAATAAATCATTTCATCAAATACCCTAATTATGTCTTATTTTGACCTTCAAGACCCGATTTCACATATCTAGACATCTCAAATTCTCATATACTCTTGGAATTTTCTCTAAAATCACAATATATTTCTTCCCCAAAATTTTGGCGAAACGTTGGCCGGACTGTGTCTTCGGACCAAGTAGCTACCTACTTGGTCCCGACTTTTTCTCCCCAAATTTCAAGAGCATGTTTTGGTGGTATTTTCATATTCAAATCCAAGAAATTGACAGAAAATATTATTTCTAGGTTAGCCTATAACTCAAAACAAAGTTAAGGTCTCCTACATAAAGCATTCCTTTCCTCATTTGAAGGATCTGATCTACAAGCAATTGAAGGAGCCTCTTATGAAGTGGAAGTGCAAGTTATGTGGAGTCTACAATCAACAAATCAAGCATTCATCAAGTATTTATCAAGCCTTCATCATGTTGGATAGTGTTGCTACTAGGATATGATGTTGTCATTGATGTCAACATATTCCTGTGATTTACTGATCTAGTTTGCCGTTTGGTTTTTCTGATCAGTACTTTGCAAAATTCGGTATTTCCTTCAGTATATTCTAGTGTGATCAGATCTTGAGTTATGATTTTGGGAGATTGTTTGGGATGTTCATGTGTATCTACATTCCAGATGGTTCATTATTTGGTTCTCCGCAATCTATCTTTCTAGTTCGAGTTGCTGCTATTTGAGTGTTCTTAAGTTTCAGATGTTGATCGATCAAGATTTGATAAGTGGTGTTGGTGTAGCTATTGCAGATGGTTCTAATGTTCTTTTTGGTGTTTCATAATCATGTCCTATTTGTTTTGGTGGTCCGCATTGATCCTTTTGTACGGCATTGATGATTTTTTTGATCTGGTGATATTCTTCATGTTATGTGGTATTCTTGGTGGTGTAGCATGTTGCAGTTGATCTTGGCATAATTCCCTGCGGTGTTGCATGTTTGAGAATTTGATTTAGGTCCATGTTATATCATGTATATCATTTTATTGGTCTAGTGATTGATCTTTGTATCATGTGATGTAATTTTGAAATTGTGAGTTGATAGTTTGGCCTACCTTATAGTCAAGGTTGATGAATTATATAAAGAAGTGATAAAGTCATGTAATTTAGGTGAAAAAGGTCATGTCTGTATTATTAGAGAGTGGTGTATGATCGAATAAAGGAATTCATCTTTCAGTGTGGTGTATTGAGAGGGGATTTTTGCAAGGTAGACAAATGTGCTTAACCGAAACTGTCATCAGACATTAGCAGATGCTAGTATTGCAGTTCATTCCTTCTAGATTGTAGTCCAAATCTTGTTGTAAGTTAGTGAGACTTCCCTGAGGGTTGTAGCCTTCTAGGATATTATATTTTGAGCAGTGAGATCTAGATAGTGTGTCTGAATGAATGCACATTCCCCATTGTAATATTTTCACATACTACTGCAGGGTATCATCTTATTGTGGGTAGGTTCCCACCATGGTTTTTCCCTTTACCGAGTTTTCCATGTCAAAATCTTGGTGCTGTGTGTTGTTCTATCAATTTCCTTATCTTGGTTGTTACTGCAGTTTATCAGATTTGCATTTAAGGTTAAGTTTGATAATCCAGTGAAAATTGATTCACCCCCCTCTCAGTTTTACTTCATTGTTGTTGCCAACAATTAGTATGAGAGCTAGATCCTCCGAAATAAGTTTGACTATTTGAGATGATCCAGGATGGCAACTGGAAGTGGAAGTGTTATTTTTAAGAAGGAAATTTTGATATTTGATGGAAGTAACTATGCTATATGGAAGAACCAGATGGAGGTGCACTTGAGATGTCTTGGAGAAGATTATTGGAAGATTACAAGAATGCCTATTTTGTTCCTCAGAATAGACCGATCACTACTGATGAGATCAAGGAAGTCGAACATAACATTAGAGATAAGGAAGCATTGCTGAGTGCCTTGACGGATTCTGAGATGACTAATCTAATGGGATTTCAAACTACACATGAGATCTGGGAGAAGCTTGAGACCCTATATGATGGAGATAAACAAGTCAAAGTTTCTAAGTTGAAGAGTTTGAAAGGAAAGTATGAGATGCTGGAGATGAGAGAAGATGAGAACATTAACTCTTTCATGGATAAGGTTAATGAACTTGTCCTAGGTATCAGATGTGCCCGTGGAACCATTGAAGAAGATGAAATTGTTGCTAAGGTGTTGATATCATTTCCTCCTTCTTACAAACATAAGGTAGTTGCCATTGATGAGATCCAGAGTGTGACTACTGTGACAAGAGATATGTTGGCTGGAAAGATTATTGCATTTGAATTGAGTGATTTTGGTGAATCACATGGAAAGTCAGAGACAAAACTTAGAGAATTTGTATCCAGAAAGTAGAAGGATGACCTTGATGAATGAAAAATATCCATATATGAAAGAGAGAGAAGAGAGATGGAGGAGCAAGAAAGAGAATTGGATGAGCTTGAAGCATAGATTGCCTAGAGATTACCTAAAGGAGCTGCTAAGTATGATGGTAAATTGACTCTGGAATGTTTTTCTTGCAATAAGATAGGACAATTTGCTTCTATGTTTCCGAAGAGAATGTCTAAGTATGATAGGCATGATAAATTTGACAAGCATGATATAAATCATAGATATGAGAAGCATGATAAGTATGACTATTGGCATATGCACACTCTAATGAGACATTGTATGTGATTGAAGGTTTTGTCATTGATGGCAACCTTACAATCCTATGGCACCAGCAAGGCATTATACCGGCAAGGCATTACACTGACAAGTTAGTGCACTGGCATCAGCAGATCACACTCTACACTAGCACTCACGACACCAGCACCGGCACAGAGAAAGGAAGTATACCGACATAGAGGCTGATAGGATTTTGTTATATTATATTTTGTTTATTATTGTAAAACTTTGTAAGCTGACTTGGCATATTGTAAAATGACTCTTGTATATAAAAGAGATCATTGTAGAAATTTCGTGAAGAGGTAAGTAAGTGAAGAAAGTGATGTATGCAAATTATTAAGGTAGACCTATTATGCGAAATATAGGTTAAAGGGTTTATGTAAGAAGTAGAGTAGCAACCGGTACTGGATCAGGAATTATAGATGCTATTGTAAAGTAGTACAAGATATTGGATTTGTATAATCCACATTGTAAGTCAGTGAGACTTCCTATTTGAGCATTGAGCTCTAGGCAGTTGGCCTTCCTACATGTCCAGGCCCCTATTGTAAGTAATATTGTCTTATTGGCCAGTAAGTGGATATTGTGGGTCACAAATCCCATAGAGGTTTTTCCCACACCGGGTTTCCTCGTTAAAACCTTGTGTTATGGTGTGCTTTTCATGTGGATGTTCTTAATTCTGTTTATTGCATTATTTATTGCATACTGGTACACTGTTATAATATGTTCTGCATGTTTTAAGTTAAGAAATTATGTATACCGGTTAGATACTGATTCACCCCCCCTCTCAGTATCTATGGGAATCCTAACAATTGGTATTAGAGCCTGGTCCTCTATTTTCAGAAACCTAACAACTTGAGGAAGATCTTGACACCGGTAAAGATGGAAAATCTGATGAAGCAACTGGAAGGAGCTCTTTCAGACTATGATGCAGAGAAATTCAAAAAATATCAAACTAGAAGATGATTTAAGGGCAGCTCAGGATATCATTCAATCACCTCAAGAGAATCTTACTGTTGCAAGAAATAAGAGAAGAGAACTTTGTGAAAAGTTGCAAAATGAGAATGATGAAAAGGAATCACTTAATGATCAGATAAGCAAGCCGAAACAAGAGAACATGACAACAAAGAATGAGATGCAGGATATGACTATGATATTTTGTAAAGAGATTGAGGATAGGAAGAAGAATGAAGAAGAATTGACCAGAAGACTAAGTGATGTAGCAAATGAGAACACAAGACTTAGCTATGAAAATGACATGTTGAAGATAGATCTAATGCACACTTAGAATGACTCCAATGAATTGATGAGACAGAAAGAGGTCTTAGAAAGAGAACTAGAAACTGCAAATCAACATAAAGAAAAATTCAAGAAAAGCTCAGAGGAACTTGGCACCTTGCTAAAGAATCAAAAACCTAAAGGTGACACTTATGGAATTGGCTTTGAAGTTGGTGAAAGCTCTGGTACTGCAAATACTCAGGATCACAGCAAACCAGTAAGACAACCTAATGCTTTAACTGTAATAAGTATGGTCATAGAGCAAATGAATGTAGATCTAGAAATTATTAGAATATCAACACACCCACCGGTCAATGTTCAAAATGCAACAAAGTTGGTCACAACTCTAAAAATTGTAGAATGAATGTGAGATGTTATGTTTGTGGAAGATTTGGACATTTATCTAATCAATGCAAAACACAAACTGGCATAGGTTATGGGAAAGCTATTCAGAAGAATAATGTAACTTGTTATGCATGTAACAAGATTGGGCATATTGCTAAATTCTATAGAAGTAAAGGATCACAGGTAGACAACAAAAGTTCTAGCTTGAAAGGTAAAGAAAAAGTTGAAGAGGTTAAGCAAGAATTCTCAAAACAATGGATTAAAAAAGCTGATCTAAATATTGGGAATACCCCTCCACCGATAGAACCAGTCAATACTCCACCGGTAGGACAGAGTGATGCTTCACCGGCAGGACAAAGGAGTACTCCACCGTCTGGAAGTTCATCTAATTGAAGAAAGTTTCCTTGAGGGTTTGGCAATCTAATGACACATGTGCTATTATTCCCTTGGTTAGAGATAAGAAGTTGGAAATTACTTATTACCGGCAGACAATGCTAAGTGAATACTTAATCGGCATGCATTTAATGTGGTAGATGGCAAAAAGACACTATAAATTTGAGGTTTTGGCTCCATTTCATTTCACTGAGATTTCAAACCTATAGAGAGCGCGAAGATTTCGAGCTAAGGCATTTCGAGCAAGAGGCAAGAACACTTCAAGCAATCATCCATCCTAAAGGCAGTAAAAGGTATTTTATCATGGCATCCACCTCTGCAATTGAATATATAGCAAACCCTACTATTGTCGAAGTTATAAAAAGACCTAGGCCTGTATTTCAATTAGTTCCCAAGGTAGCAAAAAAGATGATACCTTAGGTGCTTTTTCCCAAATTCCTAATGGAGTTGTTTATGCTAAAGACCCCAGAATTTACATTCACTGTAACATTGAGGAACTAGGACATGAAGAGATTAAAACCATGTTTAAAACTATGATATGTGATAAATCTGGCAATATAAAAGATGAACACAAGATCATTGAAACCCTAATATGTACAGAGATCCTTAGCATTCCTGAATTCCATAAGGATGTGATTAGGATAGTCTTAAGCAGGGTACATGGTGAATTTTTCTAGCTAGATGCAATCCACAAAATCACTAAGGAAGCTGTGAAAGCTGTCACAGGGTTACCGACCACCCATAAAAGGCCAGACAAAACTAAGAAGCTATCCAATGACCTAGTTACAAACCTAACTGGTGCAACATCCGACAAAAGGTCCTTAAGAGTAAATGATGTAACAGACATTAATGTGAGTTTTATCATCATGACATTAGGGTATAAAGCTACTCATGAAAATAGACTTAATTCAGTTTCAAGTTTATGCATTAAGAGTGCTTATGATATGGTCACTGATAATGCTAATATTGATATATGTGAGTGTTCGAAGGATGAATTAATTGACAACTTAGGCAAGATTAAGAAGGACAAGAAAAGAACTTTTAGGTTTGGAAATCTGCTAGTATGTCTGATGCTACATATAACCAAATAGGTTCCCGATATAGGCTACAAAGAACTTGGATATGATATACTGGTAGGTAAACAGTTAACAAAACTATTCAATAACATGGGAGAAGACAAGGAAAACAATATCCATGATTTCTTTCAAGCACTAAAGGTCAAAATGAAGAAAAGAATCCAACTATCACAAAAGATTGTTGACAAATATAAGGATGAAATATGCTTTGTAATCAAGAAGGATGAGATCTAGATGGAAGCAATCATCCCTAGGACTGTTTGGGTAACAAAGATGGGCTACGAAACATATGATCATATAATTGAAACTTATGCTAAAGCACTTCTGGAAGCCCCTAGAGAACCTAAAGAAGAAATATTTGGTAGTGCAGAAACTATTGAAAGCCAAATACAATCAAAGAAAAGAGTGAAAAAGGTTGAGGCAGTTGTAAGAAAAGGTTCTAGATAGGCAAAGGCCATTAAAGAAGATGTGTTAAAGCAAACCAGTATAACAGAGGATGAGTTAGCAGCTCCACAACCTAAAACTCACCTATCACCGGTAGGTACTTCTTTGGAAAGTGACATGTCTGCAACTTTCAAAAGAGTTGTCAGGAAAAGAGATCCCTTACCGACAACCACACCCTCACCTAGGAGGACAAGACAAAAACAACAAGCAGTGAGATCTCCAATAAGAAAGGCTACACCAAAGAAGAAGAAACTGACACCCAAAAAGAAGAAGAGGATATAAAAGGACTTGGCCCCTCTTGACATACTGTTGACTGAAATAACAGAGGAAGGGAAACTGAAAAATATAGAGAAAATATATGACACTCTAACATCTGATGAAAAAGAACAAGTTGAAAACAGTGTTATATTACATATGGATATGTATAAGAAATTTTTTATGGAAGTAGTAGATGAAGTTCCAGATGAACTATTTAAGAGACTAGAAGCAAGAAGACAAGCAGTAATAGAACTAGACAAGAAAATAAAGATTGAAAAGCTACTTGCTGTATATCTGGTGAATTCACCCAAAGAAATTGATGACTTAATTGCTCAAGCCAACTAGTCAGTATTTTCTACTGCACACCGACACATTGCTTTAATGGTTGGAAGAGTTAATGAGGTGACTGAGGAGACAGAAAATGCATGGGACATTTTCCTAGTGGAAAAAGAAATACAAGAAGAATACATGAGTCACAAACCTATAAAGGTATATCAGAAAGAAAGAGACAAGGGTAAAGGTAAAGTTGGTGGACCACCTAGCATCAACGTTAAAGACAACTTACCTCCACCTCCTTTTATTACTCCACCGATAAAAACAACAGTTACAAAAGATCAACTGGCAGCTAAAAGTATGGATGTAGAGGATGGTAATCCTAATTCCGAAGTCTTATATACTATGGATGTTGATACTCAAAAGATCAACATTGTGGTAGACAAAGATACAGCTGATAAAACTAAAATGGCTAGTGAGCCTCCAGTAGCTGAGCAAACTGATAACACACAGAAGAAATTGGCAGATGATAAAAAGAAAAAGGTAGAGACTCAGACTGAGACAATGCACCAAACAAAAAAACAAATAGAGCAAAAGGCTCCGGAATAGGAACAACAACAAGAACAAGAATAGGTTCATAAGGAAATAGTGCCACCGGCAACTAGAGAAGTAGAAAAACCATTGCTTAAGGAAATGCAAACACAAATAGACCTACCAGAGGTCAATACAAGCTTGGTTACTTCCACTAGTGGTTCTCAAAATGTTGGCTCATCATCAAGCTACAAATCAACTAATGTGACTGAGGTACTATTAGATTCAATTAAAAAGATAACAGACTGCAACTCACAAGCATATAAGGCAATAGATGATACCATACCAATTTTGAAGGTAATTGCTCCTAACTGTAATATAGACAATAAAGATTCTTTAGGACAACTTGATACCTTGTGTAAATATATTACAGAAAACATTGAGAAAGTAAAGGAAGAGACATTGAAGGATAAATTAGAAATTGAAAAGCAGAAATTCTTTGATGAGAAAATAAATAAGTGTACTAGAGATTTTGACACACTTCTATCAGAATTGTGTAATTTATTGAAAGAGTACAAAACTCTGTACAAAGACACCTGTATGACAAACCTTTTGACTATAGATATTGATAAGAATATGACCAAGGTAGAGGATGAAATCAACAAACTTGATGATAATTTTGTTAACTCACCTGATACACTATTAGTTTTTAAACAGAAGATAACAAATTTTGAGGAAGAACTACTTAAATTGGAAAGAGAAAAGGAGAGAATAGTGAATAAGGCAAACCATCTAAGATTAAAACTGAGTCCAAGATTGGAATATCTAGCATCACTATGTAAGGAAGTATCTAAGGCACTAATACAGGGACAGAAAACACTAGCAGAGCATTTGTAACATCTCATCGGTACAGCTAACATAATAGAGACAACAATAAGAGATAGTAAAATTTTTATGGAGTATAAACTTGATTTTGGCGGATCTATTTCAAATTGTAACTACCTAGTTACAAGGTTGAACCTACAAACTCTACTGACATCTTGACAACCTTTGTCATTGATGCCAAAGGGGGAGTAGTGGGATGAGAAAATTCAATATCACAGGAATCATATGCTCAGGGGGAGCACACACATTTTTGGTAACATTTTTTGGACTTCACATTTTTGGATACACTTTTGAAATTTCTCATGAGTGTTGCCATCAATGCCAAAGGGGGAGATTGTTGGCATATGCACACTCCAATGAGACACTGTCTGTGATTGAAGATTTTGTCATTGATGGCAACCTTACAATCCTATGGCACCGGCAAGACATTATACTGGCAAGGCATTACACCGACAAGTTAGTGCACCGACATCAGCAGATCACACTCTACACCGGCACTCAGGACACCAGCACTGGCACAGAGAAAGGAAGTATACTGGCACAAAGGCTAACAGGATTTTGTTATATCATATTTTGTTTATTATTGTAAAACTTTGTAAGCCGACTTGGCATATTGTAAAATGACTCTTGTATATAAAAGAGATCATTGTAGACATTTTGTGAAGAGGTAAGTAAGTGAAGAAAGTGATGTATGCGAATTATTAAGGCAGACCTATTATGTGAAATATAAGTTAAAGGGTTTATGTAAGAAGTAGAGTAGCAACCGGTACTGGATCAGGCATTATAGATTCTATTGTAAAGTAGTACAAGATATTGGATTTGTATAATCCACATTGTAAGTTAGTGAGACTTCCTATTTGAGCAGTGAGCTCTAGGCAGTTGGCCTTCCTGTATGTGCAGGCCCCTATTGTAAGTAATATTCTCTTATTGGCTAGTAGGTGGATATTGTGGGTCATAAATCCCACCGAGGTTTTTCCCGCACCAGGTTTCCTCGTTAAAACCTTGTGTTATGGTGTGCTTTTCATATGCATGTTCTTAATTCTGTTTATTGCATTATTTCTTGCATACCGGTACACTGTTATAATATGTTCTGCATGTTTTAAGTTTAGAAATTATGTATACTAGTTAGATACTAATTCACCTCCCCCTCTCAGTATCTATGGGAATCATAACAATGACATGCCCTACAAGTCTAATTAGAAGTATAAGAATCAAAAGAACTGTTATTATGTTGTTGATGAAGGTGTTAAAGATGAAGAATCAGAAGGAGATGAAATTATGTTTATTGCTATCAAAGAAGATGGACTGGTACTTGTTCATTCCACAAGCTGTACTATTGAGGAGAAAGATTTAGCTACTAAAGTTGAAGAGAAATATGAATGGGTGATTGACAATGGCTGTTCACATCATATGACTAGTGATAAAAGAAAATTTGTGAATATGGAGAGATGTGATAGTGGAATAGTAATATTTGGAGATGACAAAGCCTGTGTGATCCATGGTAGAAGTTATATTTGCTTTGATGGTAAGCATAATACTAGTGATGTCTTGTATGTTGAAGGTTTGAAGTATAATCTATTGAGTGTTGGATAGATGGTTGACAAAGGTTATGATTTACAATTCAAGAATGGAAAATGTAAGATCCTAAATGCCTCTAGTATAGAGATTGCATCGGGAACTAAGACTAAAGGTAATATCTTTTATTTGAATGTCGATGAGTAAAGTTGCTTGATTCTCAGATTGATGAAAGTTGGTTGTGGCATAGGATAATGTATCATGTTAATTTTGACTCAATGATTAAGATTAGTTCTACTCAAGTTGTTAGAGATTTTCCTAAAATTGTTAATCCTGCTAATTTGGTATGTAAGGAATGTCAAATGGGTAAGAAAACAAGAATTTATTTCAAGAATAAATAGTATACATCTAATGGATTGCTAGATATTGTGCATATGGACCTATGTGGACCTACTGCAATAAGAAGTATGAAAGATGAAAAATATTTCATGTTATTTATTGATGATTATTCCAGGATGACATGGGTTGCCTTTTTGAGGGAAAAATTAGAAGCATTGGAAAAATTCAAGGTATTCAAAGCAAAGGTTGAAACTCAGACAAGATTGAAGCTGAAATGTCTGAGGTCTGATAGAGGAGGAGAATTCTATTCTGGTGAGTTTAACTCATTCTATGAGAAGCATGGAATTAGAAGACAATTAGAACCCCACATCAGAATGGAGTTATTGAAAGGAAGAACAAGACTACCTTGGATACTGCAAAGACTATGCTAATTGATGGGAATGTTCTAAATATCTATTGGAGAGAAGTTGTTAGCAATATTATTTACACATTTAATCGAGTTCATATAAAAGGTGATATCTGTAAGACTCCTTATGAGCTATGGTTTGGTCATGTTCCTACTGTGAGATATTTAAAAAATTTTGGAAGCAAGTGTTATATCAAGAGAGATGAGGATTTTAGAAATTTTGATGTGAGAAGTGATGAAGGAATTTTCTTGGGATACTCTACAAAGAGAAAAGCCTACCAGTACTACCATAGGAGATTGAGAAAGATAGTGGAAAGTGTAAATGTGAAAGTTGATGAGAACTATGTTAAAGAGATCAGAGCATGCAAATATGATGATGAGGATGTTGTTTAAAAACTAAATCAGACTAAATAATTGAAGCAAAATGATTTGGTAGAGACTGTTAACCTAGATATTGCTGCTTCCAGTTGAGAGGTGCAAGAACTTGAAAAATTAGAATAATCAGAAGATTTCAAGGTATGTAAAACTGAATCATTCTGAAAATCAGATCATTGGTGATAAAAATAAAGGCGTAATGACTAGAAGAAGGTTAGCTGCTGAAGAGGTATGTTTGATTTCCAAAATTGAACCTAAAAATGTTGTTGAAGCTTGCAAAGATGAAAATTGGATAAAGGCTATTAAAGAAGAATTGAATCAGATTGAAAAGAATAACATATGGGAGCTTGTGCCTAGACCTAAAGACAATAATGTGATTGGTACTAAATGGGTATTCAGGAACAACTTGAATGAAGTCGGTGAAGTTTTCAGAAATAAAGCAAGATTGGTATGCAAAGGATATTCATAGAAAGAAGGAATTGATTATGAGGAGACTTTTCCTCCGATGGCTAGACTTGAAGTTGTTACACTATTGCTTGTATATGCTGCTCATAAGGATTTCAAGGTATATCAGATGGATGTCAAGTTGGCCTTCTTGAATGGTGATCTTGAGGAATAAGTCTACATTGATCAACCTGATGGATTTTCATTATCAGATGATGTAGATGTGGCATGAAAATTGAAGAAAGCTCTTTATGGATTGAAACAAGCCCCTAGAGCCTGGTATGCTAGATTGGATAAATATTTGCTGAAATTAGGATTTAATAAAGGTACTGCTGATAGTGATTTGTATGTCAAGATTGAGAATGATAATATTTTGATTGTTGAAGTTTATGTTGACGAAATTGTCTTTGGAGGATATGATAACTTGAGTATGAAGTTTGTCGATGATATGGAGAAAGAATTTGAAATATCTATGATAGGAGAAATGAAATTTTTCTTAGGTTTGCAGATTTCAAAGACTAGAAAAGGTATTTTTATATCTCAAGTTAAATATGTGAAGGAACTACTGAAGAAGTTTGGGTTAGAAGATTCTAAACTCGTTGGAACTCCTATGGTGACTGGCTGTAAATTATCTAAAAATGATGAATCTTTGAAAGCTAATCAGACCTTGTATAGATCTATGGTTGGTGGACTACTTTACCTGACTCAGACTAGACCTGACATTATACATTTTATGTGCATGGCTTCTATATATCAAGCTGATTCGAAAGAGAGTCATGTCATTGTTGTAAAGAGGATATTCAGATATTTGAAAGGAACTGATGATTATGGTTAGTGGTATTCAAGGAATGATGATTTCATGTTATGTGCTTACACTGATGTTGATTGGGCTGGTGATGTTGATTGGGCTGGTGATGTTGATGACTAGAAGAGTACCTTCGGTGGTGCGTTCTTTTTGGGTAAGAAATTGGTTTCATGGGCAAGTAAGAAATAATATTCATCTTCACTATCTATTGTTGAAGTTGAGTGTTGGATATTGTTGGTCATTGTTGCTTCTAGAATATATTTTTCTCATTGATGTCAAAATATTCTCGTGCTTTTCTTCGGTGTGTGCTGATTGGGAAGATCTTATGATCTAGTTTGTGGTGTTGTTTTGTTGATCACTATATTGTAGAGTTCATTCTTTCCTTCAGTATATTCCAGTGTGATCAGATTTTGTGCTGATATTTTGGGATATTGTTTAGGATGGTCTTGTGTATCTTTATTTAATATGGATAATAATTTGGTGCTCCACAAGTTATCTTTCTTTGTGACAGTTGCTGATTTGTTGTATTCCTGAGCTTCAGTTGTTGATCGATGAAGATTTAATAAGTGGTGTTGGCACAACTGTTCCTGTTGATTCTAACGTGCTTGTTGGTATTTCCTAGTTACATGTCTTATTTATTTTGGTGATCAACGTTGATCGTTGGACAATTTTTTGATGGTTTCTATGAACTGGTGATGATTTTTGTGTTATGCGGTATTTCTGGTGGTGTAGCGTATTGCAGTTGACCTTGGCAAGATTTTCGGTGGAGTTGAGCATTTGGGAATTTTTTTTAGGACCATGTTATATCCTGCAAATCATTATATTGGTCTAGTGGCCAATCTTTGTATCATGTGATGTAATTTTATAATTGAGGGTTGAGGGTTTAGCCGACCTTGTTATCAAGGTTGATAATTTATATATATAGGTGATATATTCATGTAATTTAGGCATCAATGTTGTATCTGCATTATCAGAGAGTGGTGTATGTGAGAACAAGTGATTTATCCTTCGGTATTGTGATTGTGTGGATATTAGTGTTGCTAAGAAGACAACTATGCTTAACCAGAATTGTAATTAGGCAATTGGAGATGCTATTCCTTCAATTCATTTCTTCTAGATTGTAGTCCAAATCTTGTTGTAAGTCCGTGAGACTTCCTTGAGGATTGTATCCTTTTGGGCCATTATCTTTTGATCAGTGAGCTCTAGGCAGTGTGCTTGAATGCACATGGATTCCCCATTTACTACTGCAGGTAGGTTCCCACCATGATTTTTCCCTTAACCAAGTTTTCCATGTCAAAATATTGGTGTTGTGTGTTGTCTTGTTAATGTTCTTATCTTTATTATTGTTGTAGTGTATCAGATCTAGCTTTGTGATTAAGTTTGTTAATCCAGTGAAGAATGATTCACCCCCCCTCTTAGTCTTCCTCCTCTTTGTTGCTAACAATTGGTATCAGAGCCAGATCCTCCAGAAGAAGCTTAACTGCTTGAGGAGATCCAGGATGGTAGCTCAAGGTGTTACCTTTAAGAAGGACACTCAGAGGTTTGATGGAAGTAACTAGATGCTATTTTTGGCAATTGACACTCATCCAGTTTAGTTGTGTTGCCATTGATGGCAACACACATCATTTCGAGTTGGACACTTAACCGGTACTCACCAGTATTTATGATTTGACAACCAACATTCAAGTGATCCAACAGACAAGGAAAACTAACAAAATAGGAACCGGTATATGAGGCCGACATAGGAGATTGATCCGACAGGTTTACACGACAACAATCAGCGACATCAGTCATGAAGTTTAATGTATTTATTTTTGTCTAGGCTGACATGTAAATAAATTGTAATATCTTTGTAAGACGACATAAGGTATTCATGTTTATGTTTTGGAAGTGTATATAGTGATGTGATATTATGCTAGCAATGTTGATCGACTAAATACGAATATAATATTTTGTAGTCAATCTTGGTTATTGGTTCAGACGTTTGGGATGCGAAGTAAATTACTGATACAGATAGTGCTTGAACCAGAACTCATCCAACATAGTAGATGTATTCCCTGAGTTCAAAATTTTGTTTGTAAACAAGTATTTGGTGCTTGTAGTCAATGAGGCTACTTTTGTGATGAGCAGTGCGCTCTAGGCTATTGGCCTTCCTACATGTGAAGGCCCCTATTGTAATATTTATTCATTTGGCCAGTGGATAGATATTGTGGGTCACCAATCCCACCATGGTTTTTCCTCCTTGAGGTTTTCCACGTATAAATCTCTATGTTATGGTGTATGTTCTTGTGGTTGCATCATTTCTACTTACTGCTATATTCTTTTATGGTTACTGGTTACTGAATTACTTTATTAATAAGGTTAAAATTGATTTCACCGGTAGAATGTTGATTCACCCCCCCCCTCTCAGTGTTCTTGGATTCCAACAATTGGTATCAGAGCCTGGTGCCTTAGAGTAAGTCTAACAGCTTAAGGAAGATCCTAAATCTGGAATCCATGGAGATGAGTTTGGAGAAACAACTTGAAGTAGCACTTTAAGACTCAGTAAGTGCACAAAGATGGTTAAAAATGGGGGTATAAGTGGACACTTTTTTCTAAAATCAGGTGAACCTGAACTTGGAGGCAAAATTTGAAAGTCATCCACTCAAGATATGAAGATAATCAAAGAAAAAATATTGTATTACTCTGAATCTAGTTTCTAAACTACTAAACTTTTTCAAAATTGGATAAGACTAAGGGGGTCAAATCCTTCGCACATGAAAAAAAGACCCTTATTTTTTCTGAAAAACATAACATAGTGTTTGACGTGCGCATCAAAAATGTCATAGTTAGATTTAGTATTTTGATAATTCCTTTGGTATAAAGATAGTTAAGAGTGACCACTAAAAGATGTGTATTTTTTTGTAATTTTTTGTTGAGTATTTTTTTTATTATTTTTCCAATCGAGCACATCCTGAAAATTAGGTACCTGTTCATGTGCGAAACATAAGTTGCACTAAACAAATCAAAAATATAATTATTTTTTTAAAATTGTAAAGAATAAAGTGAACTACAATAATATATAAAGTTTTTTAAATTTGGATAAGTATATCAAAAGTTATTAAAAAAATGGTGCACCTATGTCTGTGAGAACTATGGAGACAATGGTAAAAGAATTTCAATAATAATATGTTATTGTTGTTCAAATTTAAAATAAACTAAATGGTTAGAAATATAAGAAGATTGGTGAAAATATGGTGGAAATTTTAGAAATACCCACTTGATGAAGTGTAAACCTGATGATGACAAAGTCGAGAAACCAAGTTAATAAAACACATCAAAAAGGAGGGAAATGGAGGGAAATCAAACTTCCAAACCATATCTTTGTCATCCAAACCTATTTCCAAGCCTAAACACTCAAAAGTGTATATGGGGTACCTATGGTATAAACAACGCGTACGAGGTAATTATGGTGTAAAAAATGCATACACTCTATCTTAACTAAAAATAGCGCATACGTGATATTTTTACTATAAAAAGAGCGTACGCGCTACATTTGTTTAAATTTTGGGATTGTGTATAATATGATATTGTATATATACATATAATATATAAAATTTATATATATATATATATGTATATAATAATATATAATATATTAAGCATATATATACACACATATAAGTGTATTGTCTCCCCATCTCAAGTGCGTACAAGGTCTCTCTCTCTCTCTCTCTCTCTCTCTCTCTCTCTCTCCCTCCCTCCCTCCATACCCCACTGCAAGTGTGTCTACACTTCTATAGAAGTAAGTGAATTTATTTCTTGTTTGCAACTTCCTCTTTGATTTTTATCATGTACTTAGGTAATGCAAGAGGATTATGAGAGTGAATATCTATATATGCATTTTGATGTAATAATTTGATGAGTGAATAAGAGCATAGCAAAGTGAAGAAAGGTTTATGGCAGAGGTATTTGATAGAGCTTAAACTGGTACTGAATCCAGCATTGCAGATGCTATTTTAAGCAGTACATTGTCATTGGATTTAATCATCCAATTTTGTAGTCAGTGTGACTCCTTTTTGTGATTGAGTAGTGAGCTCTAGGCTATTGGCCTTCCTGCATGTGCAGGCCCCTATTGTATTAGTAATTGTTGGCAAATGCACACTCCAATGAGAAATTGTAGGTGATTGAAGGTTTTGTCATTGATGGCAACCTTGCAATCATATGATACCAACAAGATAGGATACTGACACTGGCAATGACAAACTCTACACCGGCACATAGAACACCAACAGTGAAAGGAAGGATACCGGCACCCTGGGCGACAAGAATTTTGTTTGTAATGCATTTTGTAATTAATTGTAAAATCATTGTAAGCCAAAATGGTGAGTTGTAATATGACTTGTATATGTATGAGATCATTTTGTAATAGGAAATGTGTGTGATAGGATGCGAGATAAGTAGACCTACTATGTGAATTATAGGTTAAGGGTTTATGTATGTAGTAGAGCTTAAACCGGTACTGGATCTGGCATAGCAGATGCTAATCTGAAGTAGTACAAGACATTGGATTAGTATAATCCATTTTTTGAAGTCAGTGTGACTTCTTTTGTAATTGAGCAATGAGCTCTAGGCACTTGGCCTTCCTGCATGTGAAGGCCTCTACTGTAAGAGTAATATTCCCTTATTGGTCAGTAAGCGAATATTGTGGGTCACAAATCCCATTGAGGTTTTTCCCACACTGGGTTTCCTCGTTAAAATACTATGTTATGGTGTGCTTCTCATGTGGTTGTTGTTATTCTTGTTTACCGGTACACAATTTTAATATGCTTTTCATGTTTTAAGTCAAGTAAATTTTTTAACCAGCCAGATACTAATTCACCGCCCCCCCCCCCTCTCAGTATCTTTGGGAATCCTAATCCTAACAATTGGTATCAGAGCTTAGTCCTCTATTTTTAGAAGCCTAACAGCTTGAGGAAGATCTTGTCACCGGTGGAGATGGAAAACTTGAGAGAACAATTGAAAACAACTCTTTCAAACTATGATGTAGAAAAGGTGAAGAATATCAAACTTGAAGATGATCTAAAGGCTTCTCAGGATATCATTCAAGCACTTCAAGAAATAAGAGAAGAGAACTTTGTGAGAAGATGCAGAATGAGAATGATGAAAAGGAAACTCTTAATGATCTGGTAAACAAGCTAAGACAAGAGATCAGTACAACACAGAATGAGATGTAGGATATGATTATGAGATTTGTAAAGAAATTGAAGATAGAAAGAAGAGTGAAGAAGACTTGGCCAGAAGACTAAATGATGCTAGAAATGAAAACACAAGATTTAGTCATGAAAATGATATGTTGAAGACAGATCTAATGCACACACAAAATGACAGAACTGAACTCACAAGACATAAAGGAATCTTGGAAAGTGAACTAACTACTACAAATCATCATAAGGAAAAATTCAAGAAAAGTTCAGAAGAACTTGGTGACATGCTGAAGAATCAGAAACCTAAAGGTGATACAAATGGCCTTGGCTTTGAAGTTGGTGAAAGCTCTGGTACTGCAAACAATAATGATCATAGCAAACTAGTAAGAAAACCTACTACTTACAAGTTTAATGGAAAATGCTTTAACTGTAACAAGTATGGTCATAGAGAAAATCAATGTAGATCTATAAATTATCAGAACACTAATACACCCACCGGTCAATGTTCTAAATGCAACAAAGTTGGTCATAATTCAGAAAATTGCAGAATGAATGTGAGATGTTATGTTTGTGGAAGATTTGGGCACTTATCTAATCAATGAAGAACACATACCAGCATAGGATATGGGAAAGCTATTCAAAAGGATAATGTGACTTGTTATGCATGTAAAAAGATTGGACATATTGCTAAATTTTGTAGAAGTAAGGCATCACTGGCAAACAACAAAGGTCCTAGCTTGAAAGGTAAAGAAAAAGTTGAAGAGGTAAAGCAAGAATTTTTAAAACAATGGATCAGAAAGTCAGATCAGAATGTTGATGTGATTACTCCTCCATCGGCAGAACAGAGTAACACTCCACCGGCGGGAGACTCTTCATCTAACTGAAGAAAATTCTTTTGGGGGTTTAGCAACAAAATGAAAAACATGCTATTATTCCCTCGGTTGATGGTGAGAAGTTGAAATTACTTCTATACTGACAGATGACTTAAGTTGTGACTTAACCGACAAGCATTAAATGTGGTAGTTGGTGAAAATAACATTATAAAGCAAGTGTTTTGGCTCTTTTTTCATTCACCAAGCATTCAAATCTTTGAGAGTGCAAAAATTCTCGAGCAAAGGTACTCGAAGCAAAGAAGTGAAGCAATCCATCAAAGCATTCATCCTTAAGGAAGATTGAGGTATTTATAGCTATGGCATCTTCATCCACTCCTGAATTTATTGCAAACCCTACTATTGTTGAAGTTGTTAAGTGACCTAGACCCATTTTTCGGCTAGTTCGTGAAATTGCTAAGAAAGATGATAGCATAGGTGCATTCTCTCAAATCCCTAAATGAGTAGTATATGATGAAGACCCTAGAATGTATATACATTGTCATATTGATGAACTAGTGATGATGAAATTAAAAATATGTATGAGACTGTAATCTGTGATGAATCCAAAAATGGCAAACCTGAACATAAGATAGTAGAAACCCTAGGTTTAACTGAAATACTTAGTATCCCGGATTTCCCTAAGGACATCATAAGGATTGTGTTAAGTAGAGTACATGGTGAATTTTTTTGGTTAGACTCTATTCATAAAATCACAAAAGAAGCAGTAAAAGCTGTAACAGGGTTACCCTCCACCAACAACAGACCTGACAAAACTAAGAAGGTCTCAAATGACTTAGTGACAAACCTAACCGGTGCAACATTTGATAAGAGATCTATAAGGGTAAACGATGTGAAGGATACAAATATCAGATTTATCAGTATGATCTTAGGTTATAAGGCTACACATGCAAATAGGTTAAACTCAGTTTCTAGCCTATGTATTAAGAGTACCTATGATATGGTAAATGATAATGCAAGAATAGACATATGTGAATGGCTCAAAGATGAGTTGATAGACAATTTGGGTAAGATCAAAAGAGATAAGAAAGGGACATTCAGATTTGGAAACTTACTTGTTTGTCTGATGCTATACATAACCAAACAAGTACCTGGTATTGGTGCTAGAGATTTTGGATTTGATATACCGGTAGGAAAGCAACTATCTGAACTATTAAACAATATGGGGGAGAATAGGGAGAAAAACATAAATGAGCATTTTCAAGCATTTAAGGCTCAAATGAAGAACATAGTAAGACTATCACAAGCTATTGTGGATAAGTATCAAAAGGAAATCTATTTTGTGATCAAGAAAGATGAAATTTGGATGGAGGTAGTTATCCCTAGAACCATCTGGGTAACTAAAATGGGCTATGAGATAGATGATAATATCATAGAAACTTATGCAAAAGCCCTCCTTGAAGCTCCTAATGATCCAAGAAGAGAAAGTATTTGGTAGTACAAAAACAATTGAGAGCACTAGACAGTCAAGGAAAAGAGTTAAGATGGTAGAAGCAACCATTAGAAAAGGAATCCGACAGGCAAAGGAAATCATGGAAGATGTGCTAAAACAAACTGGTATAACCAAAAGTGAGTTGGAAGCACTTCAACCAGAAACTCACCTTTCACCGATTGGATCTTCTTCAGAAAGTGATATACCTGTTGTATTCAAGAGAGTTGAGAGGAAAAGAAAACCTTCACTGGCACCTTCTCGTACACCAAAAAGGACAAGGCAGAAGCAACAGGCAGTAAGGCCTCCGACAAAGAAGATGACTCCTAAGAAGAAGGTGAAACACACTATGGCCCCCATTGACAAACTTCTTAATGAAATTACAGAGGGTGGTAAGCTGAAGAACATCAATAAAATGTACAATACACTATCAGCTGATGATAAGGAAAGTATAGAGAACAGTGTAATTCTACACAGATATATACAAGAAATTTTTGATGCAAATTGTTGATGAAATTCCAAATGACTTGTATAGGGGATTAGAAGCTAGAAGATTATCTATTGTTGAACTAGATAAAAAGACTATAATTGAAAAATTACTGGCAGTGCATCTAGTTAACTCACCTGATGAAATAGACAAATTAATCAGTGAGGCTAACTGGACAGTATTCTCTACTGCTCACCGACATGTAGCATTAATGGCTGGCAGAGTAACTAAAGTATCTGAGGAAATAGCTGATGGATGTGATATTTTCTTTGTGGAGAAAGAAAAAGAGGAAGAATTACTTAGACCTAAAACTATCAAAGTATATCAAAATGACAAAGACAAGGGTAAAGGAAAGGTAGGTGGACCACCAAGTTTAAAAATAACTGACAATATGCCCCCACCTCCTTCAGATACTCCACTGGTAGACACTACTACAAATCAACCAACCACTGAGAGTATGGAAGCTCCGGTAGAAGATACAAACCCTGAATTAGAAATTCTATATACTGTAAATGTAGATACTCAGGAAGTTAATGTCGTGGTTGATAGAGAGACCACTGAGGATAAGAAGAAAAATGTGACCACTGAGTCACCGGCTGCATAGGTTGAGTTAAACACAGAAAAACCTACATAGGTAGAGCAACCGGTAGAGGATACCACTGAGAAACCGGTAGATATAAAAGACAAACCATCTGAAGAACCAGCTAAGCAAAGTTTAGAGGCACAAACTGAGGAACCGACAACTAAAAGCTTAGAGAAATCATCTGAGACACATTTGGAGAAACCCAAACCGGTATAGGTTGAAGCACAGGTACAGACAGAGACAGTGCCACCTGGCCAAACTGAAAAGCCTACAACTTTGTTTGTGGAAATGCAAACTTAGACAAACCTACCAAAGGTCAAACCAAGTAAGGAAATAACTACAACCAATAGCATGGCTATTGTAAAAACTGTTGGACAAACATCTGGTACAACTGTGACAGAATTTAGACCTACTAATGTAACTGAGGTTTTATTAGATTCAATAAAGAAGATCATAGAATGCAATGCACAAGCCTATAAGGCTATTGATGATACTATACCAATTCTTAAATGATAGCACCAAAGTGAAGTGTTGAGAATAAAGATTCTTTAGGACAACTAGACACATTGTCTAAGTTTATCACTAGCAATCTAATAGCTGTTGATCAAATAAATGAGGATACATTTAAGGAGAGAATGATAAAGGAAAAACATAAATTCTTTTAGGATATTGTAAATAAGAACAAGGAGAAAATGGATACTCTATTACCAAAACTTGGAGAAATAATTTTTGACTTCAAGAAACTGTATAGGGATACTTGCAAAACAAATGTCTTAACAAAGGATCTTGACAAGGAGATCAAAAAAGCTCAAGAGAAGTTAAATAATATTGCTGACAATTTAATTGGAACATCAGATTCATTTTTGGAATTAGAAAAGAAAATTGCAGAGTAGAAAGAGAAAATCAAGAAATTGGAGAAAGACAAATAGGGAATAAAGGATAAGGCAAAGGACTTAAAATACAGACTTAGTCCAAGACTAGAGTATCTTATTTCCTTGAGAAAAGAAATATCTGAGGCTCTGGCTCCCAGACTGAAGACACCGGAAGAGCAAATGCACATACTCACCGATACAGTACAGAGAACATGTAGAGCCCCTCCTCGATCAAGCTTCGGTTAACTCAATTGACCAGGGTTGACCTTACTAATAAATGCTATAATTCAATAGGATGGGCTATGTTAGATGGATAGATTGGTGAGAAAAGTAATTGAACCAGGTTTCGGAATCATTTCACCTTGAGAGGTACATTTTGATGTGTTATGAATACATAAATTTATATGAATCTAGAATAGGATAACTTTGAGATGATGTATGTCATTATTGGATTTGCAGGACTTTACTATGATGATAGAAATAACATGCATGTCTTATGTATGGATCAAAATTATGTGGAGTGTGATAATTGCTTATGTGGATTTATTTGGATATAAGGAATATCGATTGTTTAAATGTAAATTATATGCAGAGTGTTTGATGTGTATTCTTATTCATGTGTTTAATATTATATGAGGTTATTAGAATTACTAATGTGTAATTGAGATGCATAGGAAAATTATCCATGTGACCATGGAAACATTATGGAGAACCAAACCTAGACCTATGTACGTTCGTAAAACCAGGGGTTGTCTATTTGGAGAGATAACACCCCGTATGTATCGTATTTTATTTGTAATGGTGAATGATGCATGTGTGTTAAATTTTATTATTGATTTATTTAAATCCAACAAGAGACAATTTTCATGTGTAATTTTGTAATGCATTTTATTGTGTCACTTGACATGTGTTGATTTGTGTCTTGAATTTTGACTTCTCTTGAAGGGAGTTGTTCAACTATAGCTTTTTCAAAATATTTGAATGTGGTTCTAAATTTTCCTTGGGTAAAGAGTCTTTGGAGTGGTCAACACAGGTTGGACCCGAAATTTAACTTCAAATGGGTTTATAAGGGGTCAAATGGACTCCTAGGGGTAGTTTAAAAGTGTTTCCTAAAGCCCATAAGGTATACCTATGAGTTAGGAGTGTTTTTAGGCATGTGTCTACTCCCATGTGACTGTTTAGTCATCCCAAAAAGTGGGTTTTCTAAGATGTGTGAAAATTCAAAATTAGAAGGTGCCATCTAGGTTAGATAACCTTCCCTTTTGATGAGAGATGCTTTTTGATCTTTTTCTTACTTTTTTCTTTTTCAATTTTAGAAACCAGTGAGAACTCTCACTGAGGTCTTCTTAGGCAAGAATGAGAGATTTTGTGGGTAATCATCCACTCTCCATTTTTGGAGACAATGCAATTTTGAAAAGAAAAGATTTGGTATATGAATTTGGCTAAGTGTAGAGAAACAAGGATTGTGGAGTTGGGCTGCTCATCCTCAACTAGATCTAGCATACCTTTGGGCAGTTTGAAGGTTGGTTTAACTTCTCTTTGTATTGTTTTCATGTTGCATGTTATGTTGAAAAGATTTTCTTGTAAGAAAAGGCTAGTTTCTTGCATTTTCTTTTGTGAAAATTATTACGCGTTATGTCTTTTATTTCTTGTATGCATTTTGTGTTTTGGGAGTAACCAAGACCTCCTACTCTTGGGAGAGAGGATGGTCTTGTGGGTGGTAGAAGTTTGACAACCCTTGAGTGTGAGGCTCTCGTTATGAGAGTGATCTCAAGGGATATTTGTGTGACCCTTGTTGCATGGCTTGTTTATGCATTTGGGGGGTCATAAGGAGGGAAATAAGGCATGAATGCCTTGGGGGGCATAAGGATGTGGGGTTATTATACTTATGATATATCTTTGTTTGCCATGAGGTGGCATTATGTTTTACCATACTTGCAGTCTCCTCAGGGTATTTGGTCCACTACCACCCGTGTAAAGACATCACATTGCATGGTGAAGTGTAGCCTTGGTTGGGAATATGTTGTTGTGATTGTTTTCCCCTGCTTGTTGTGTTTGCATGTGTGTAACCTATCTAGGGCTTGGTTCTCCAAGCTTGGGAGTGGCTTCTAGTAAGCCTAGGCTGGGAGGTGAGCACTCCATAGTCATAGCCAATGATTTTATTGCAGGTTGTTGGAAGAAAAGAAAAGGATAAGTAGAAGTTATTGAATTCATTGTTTGCAGAAAAAGATTTGGGAATGGAATATTTTATATTTTAAGTTGCATAAATGTAAAGGGAAACTATATGCTATAATTACTTTGAAAAAAAAAATATATTTATTTTAATTAGAGTCCTCATTTAATACAAATGAGAGACTAGTTTGGGTATTTCACCCTCTTGTAATGATGTCTATATTGTATTCTAAAAATGCCTTAAATAAATGCATTATTTCTGTTAATTTATTATTGCATAAATGAAATGATTAAGTTGGCTTTTAGCTTACATTGTTCTTAAAAGTTTAATGATTGCATGCATGTTACTTTGAAAATAAATGTTCAGTTTATTTCTTGTTTGCATATCTCTAAGGATAAATTCGAATGATTCTAGATAAATAAAGTTGTTGTTAAGATTTATTTAATTCTACCATCTACTTATTTGTAGAAATTAAAATCTAGAAATTTTAAAAAATATCATAGTCTATAGTTGCTGTTTAATTTTATTGGTTTTTTGTCACTCATTTATAGCAGAAAATAAATCTAAATTATTTAGTCTATCTCTGTTTTTAGCAGCAAGGTTATTAAAAAAAAATGTATACATTGACCTAAATATGAATAGATTAATTAATCTATAAAAAGGTTAAAAAAAAAGAATATTATATACTGCATAGTAAAGTTAGCTTAGTTTCTTATGCATCAAAATATATATATATATATATATATATATATATATATATATATATATATATATATATATATATATATATATATATATATATATATATATATATTACATTATATTTTTTATTCAAAAAAAAAAAAAAAAAATTAAATTTTAACACAAAAAAAAACCTAGGGTTTCGAGGGGGCCGAACCCACTGTGTGGACACATAGTGGGCAGCACCAAGGCTCGCCACTGTGTGGACACACAATGGGTGGCCCACGCCCCGCCACTGTGTGGACACATAGTGGGCACTACCGTCGCTGTGTGTACACATAGTGGTGGCTGGGGAGAACCCACCACCTCCTCCATAGCCACCGCTCCCCTTGCGTGAAAACCACCACCCTACACACACACAAATTAAAGAAAATAAAACCCTAGCCCAGTTAGGGTTAGGGTAGTATGAAGAAATAAGAAGAGATTATAAAATGTAAGGGGCATTTTATAATATATATTTCTGTTAGGGTTTTCGTGTGTACTATTTTATTATTATTTTTTTATTATATATATATATATATTTAGTAATAAGAATATATAGACCAAATTGTAGAATAAATATACTTCTCTAAAATTTGAATTGGAATTATTCTTTAAACTTGAGTTATTATGTAGTTCTATAAGTTAGTTTGGAATTTAATGAATTATTCTATAACATTATTATTACCACATTTGGGTAAATATATTTGAGAAGTTTAATAATGAAAAGATAGTATGGTGATTAAAATATAGTTTATGAAGTATTCCTTCTAATGTCTAACATTGAATTTTAATATCTATTAAATTTGGAAATTGCTTAGTTATAGAAGAGTAATATACTCTTTTTAGTAAATCCTTTTAAAGAAGTTCATTGATGGGTTTTTCCTGTAAATTGATTAAATTTAAACCAAGAGGTAATGTGAATATTGAATACAAAATATTTAATATTTGATGAAGTAATATATGATAGCTTGATTTAAGTTATATAATTACGCTTTAGAAATCTTAATGGTTTTTATAATTAAATGGAATAATTTAATATAGTTTATTAAATATTTAATTTAAGAGGATATTGTAGTGGCGTAATATATTGTCTCTAAAATAAAATAGACTAAATCTTGCGAACCTTGTTAACCCAAGTGGAGTCTTTCATTAGATAATTTAATTATCGTAATGATGCTAGGCACTTTAATTTTAGTTATTCAATTAGATAATACATTGAAATCATATTAATATTGAAGTAATAGATTTAAGAATTAATTAAGTTATTAATGAAGAGGTTATAATGTCTAAATACCTTTACCTAGATGAAAATTATTGAATCAAGTAAAGATATTAATGTCTACTTAGTAGAAGTTGATCTAATTAAGTATTAGTAAGCGCAACTGAAATGAAAAGGACTTATGAGTGAATTTAATATTACCTTTTTAAAAATTATTCGTTCCACTAGATAATAGGAGTTATTGTATTTGTTATGTTAGTAATTTTCTTAATCCTATCGTCCAGGAGTTTTATCGAGACCTAAGGCTTCTTGTTAAATTTTATTTCATCGCTCACTTTAGTAACTCATTTTAATATCAATTAAGAATTTGTTTGGAACAACTTGTTAAGTTGTCATGACTATTTAAGCAATGGTTGCATGTAATTTAGTGTAAAAAAAAAATTGTGGTTGTGTTTTTGCCCAAAAAGTCTAGGCATGACAGAACACAAGAGGCAATAAAAGATTGCCAAACTTTCAGCAATGGCATAAATTTAGTTTTGATAGATACCTTTTAGATTGTAACCCACCGGTTATAAGAATCCAGGCAAGACTCCACTGACAGCGAATGACAGCCTTTGTCATTGATGTCAAAGGGGGAGTAGTGGGATGAGAAAAATGGTCAGAAGGAAGGGACTTCATCTGCTCAGGGGGAGCATACAGTTTTGGCAAGACAATTTTGGCAGACTATTTCTGGATATCATTTTGGACACTTTTGATTTTTCTCATGAGTGTTGCCATCAATGCCAAAGGGGGAGATTGTTGGCAAATGCACACTCCAATGACAAATTGTAGGTGATTTAAGGTTTTGTCATTGATGGCAACCTTACAATCATATGATACCGGCAAGACAGGATACCGGCAATGACAACGACAAACTCTACATCGGCACACAAAACACCGACAGTGAAAGGAAGGATATTGGCACCCTGACTGACATGAATTTTGTTTGTAATGTATTTTGTAATTAATTGTAAAATCATTGTCAGACGACATGGCGAATTGTAATATGACTCATATATGTATGAGATCATTTTGTAATAGGATGCGAGATAAGCAGACCTACTATGTGAATTATAGGTTAAGGGTTTATGTATGTAGCGGATCTTAAACCGATATTGGATCTAGCATACCAGATGCTAATCTGAAGCAGTACAAGACATTGGATTAATATAATCCATTTTTGTAAGTCAGTGTGACTTCTTTTGTAATTGAGCAGTGAGCTCTAGGCACTTGGCCCTCCTGCATGTGCAGGCCCCAATTGTAAGAGTAATATTCCCTTATTGGCCAGTAAGCGAATATTGTGGGTCATAAATCCCATAGAGGTTTTTCCCACACCGGGTTTCCTCATTAAAATATTGTGTTATGGTGTACTTTTCATGTGGTTGTTGTTATTCTTCTTTACTACATTATTTCTTGTTTATCAGTACAGAGTTTTAATATGCTTTTCATGTCTTAAGTCAAGTAAATTTATTAACCAGTCAGATACTGATTCACCCCCCCTCTTAGTATCTTTGGGAATCCTAATCCTAATAGTAATATTTATTCATATTGACCAGTGAGTAACTATTGTGGGTCACAATTCCCACCAAGGTTTTTCTCCTACCGGGTTTCCTCACCAAAATATCTTGTGTTATGGTGTGCATTGATGTTGTCTCTCTTATTTCTCTTTATTACTTTATTTCTTGTTTACAAGTACATTAATTTGGGTTATAAAGTTACAAACAAGTTTAAATATTTGGTTAACCAGTTAGACACTAATTCACCCTCCCCTCTCAGTGTCTTTGGGACTGATCAAGTATCTAACAATTGGTATCAAAGCCTAGCCCTCTATTTGCAAAAGCCTAACAACTTGAGGAAGATTCTGAAACCGGTACCGATGGAAAGTTTGAGACAACAATTGGAAGGATCTCTTGAAGATTTTGATGCAGAAAAATTGAAGAATATCAAACTGGAAGATGAACTCATAACTGCTCAAGAATTTATCAAAGCACTTCAAGATAACCTAGTTATAGCAAAGAATAAGAGAAAAGAATTACATGTGCAATTGCAAAATCAAGATGATGGAGAAAAACAAACTCTTAGAGATATTGAAGACAAATTGAGATAAGAGAACAATAACATGAAGAATGAGATGCAAGATTTAACCATGAGACTATGCAAGGATATTGAAGATAGAAAGAGGAATGAAGAAGATTTGGCCAGAAGACTAAATGAAAGATCTGATGAATCTCAATGGCTTAGTTATAAAAATGATACGCTTAAAACTGATTTGAGTCACATGCAACATGATAGAGAGGAACTTTTGAGACAAGTTAGCACTTTGGAAAGTGAGTTGATCACTGCAAATGAATACAAAGACAAACTCAAGAAAAGTTTAGATAATCTTGATAATATGCTGAAAAGTCAGAAACTTGATGGAGAAATAGTTGGACTTGGATTTGAACATGGAGAAAGCTTCCAGACTGCAGACAATCATGATCACATCAAATCGGTAAGGAAACCTAATGATTATAAATTTAATGGAAAATGTTTTAATTATAACAAATTTGGTCATAGAGAAAATTAGTGCAGATTTAGAAATAATCATAATACAAACTTACCCACCAGTCAATGTTCCAAATGTAATAAAAATGGTCATAACTCAGACAATTGTAGAATGAATGTGAAATGCTATGTTTGTGGTAGATTTGGACATTTATCTAATCAATGCAGAACTCAAACTAGTCAAGGTTATGGAAAGGATATTCAGAGAAAAAATGTAACTTGTTATGCATGTAAAAAGATTGGGCATATTGCAAAATTTTGTAGAAGCAAGACTATACCAGTGAAGAATAAAGGATCAAATAACAAAGGCAAAGAGAAGGTGACTGAAATCAAGCAAGAATTTTCAAAATAATGGATTAGAAAGAGAGATCAGAGAAATGATGAATCTGTTATTGCACCGGTAGGTGATTCTTCATCCAACTAAGGAATAATCCTTAGGGGTAAGGAAGCAAATTGAAAATCATGCATTTTACCCTTGATTGATGGTAAGAAGTTATATTTCTTCTTTACCAACAGACATGTTAAGTTTTCACTTAATCAAAAGCATTTAATGCAGTTGTTGGCGAGCTTTTTGGTTATAGAGGAATTGTAACCTCTCATTTCGAATCATGAAGCATTCAAATTTACAAAGAGTGCGAAGAGAGCGAAGGTATTTAGGAGGCAAAGCAACTAAGACATTTTCAGGGCAATTCAGAGGATCTCACTTGTAAAATGGTATTTATTTCAGTATCATAGCTACTTCATCTTTTGTTCCCCAATTTATTGCAAACCCTATTGTGGTAGAGAATGTTAAGTGTCCTAGACCCATTTTCAAGATCATTCCTGAGATTGCTAAGCAAGAGGATTCTATTGGTGCATTTTCTAAAATTCTGAAGGGAGTTTCTTTTGCTGAAGATCCGAGAATATATATTCATTGCAACATAGAGAATTTAGGGTCTGATGATTTGAAAAACATATACCAGAACGTTATAGCTGACAAACAAGGTTTAATCAAGCCAGATCATAAGATTGTTGAGGATTTAGGATTTGTTGATATCTTGAACATTCTTGAATTTCTGGATGAGATAGTTCATCTTTTACTTAGCAGGGTTCAAGGCAAATTTATGTGGTTAGATTCAGTTTTCAAAATTACTAAGGAGGCAATCAAGGCGGTTACTTGTTTACCCTCTACTGATACTAGGCCTGACAAGAAGGCGAAGATCCCAAACAAGGTGGTTATGAACCTAACTGGTGCCACATCTGATAGCAGATCTCTTAAGGTTAGTGATATCATTGATTAGAATGTGAAATATGTGAGTATGGTGGTTGGCTACAAAGTTGATCATACAAATAGGTTAAATTATGTTTCTAGTTTGTGTATACATAGTGCATATAAAATGGTGAAAAATAGTGCAAAGATTGACATTTGTGAATGGCTAAAGGATGAACTGATAGACAATTTGAAGAAGATCAAGGGTGATAACAAAGGAACCTTCAAATTTGCTAACTTACTTGTATGCTTAATGCTTTATTTCACAAAGGAGATCCTTGACATTGGTCCCAAGGACCTTGCTTATGACATCTTGGTTGGAAGACAGATTATGGAAGCAATTACTGACACAGGTCCTGATGGTGACAAACTGATAAAAGATTATTTTAAGAACTTTCAAACTAAGATGAAGGAAAGGGAAAGGATTCTTCAAAATATTGTGGACAAATATGACAAGCATATATATTTTGTAATAAAGAGAGATGAGACATGGATGGAGGTTGTTGCTCCTTGAACCATTTGGATAACAGAGATGGGCTATGAAGTAGATTTGAACATTATTGATTCTTATGCAAATATACATCTTGACGCACCAAGGGAACTGACTGAGAAGATATTTGGCATAGCTGAAACAATTGAGAGTGGTTTATCTATGAAGGAGAGGAAGAAAAGAGATAAATTCATAAGAGATGCTTCTAAAGTACTTAAAGAGGTAACAGAATGACTAATTAATATCAGTGGTATTATTGCTGAAGTAAAATGACAATTAGAACAACAACCAGTAGCTCATGTTTCCCTAGTTGTTACTTCTTCTGAGACAGAGAGTGATAAAGCATCAAACTTTAAAAGAGTTGAAAGGAAGAAAAGGAAACCTTAATAGGCACCTACTCCTTCTCAAAAAGGACAAGAACACTAAATAAGAAACAACAAGCTAGGAGAGAGCCCAGGATTCAGAAAAGGAAACTTACACCAAAGAAACTGACACCTAAGGTATTAGATATTCTATCCCCGGAAGAACTTATAAATGAAACTACCCAAGATGGAAATCTTAGCAATGTCAACAAATGTTATCATACTTTCAAGGATTCTGATAAGGAAACAATTGAGGAAAGTATCATTCTACATCTTGATATTTACAAGAAAGTTTTAATTGAGGCCATAGATGATTTGCCTAATGATCTTTATCTTGAGACTTGAGGCAAAAAGAATATCTATAATGGAATTAGATAAGAAATTAAAGGTTGAATCATTGTTGGCGGTTCACCCTATCAATTCTCGGCAGGAGATTGATGAATTGATTGCAGAAGCCAACCGGTTAGTTTTTGCTAGTGGTCACCGATAGGTTAGCTTAATGGCTGGCAAAGTCAAAGAAATTGCTGATGAAATGGCTAACAAATGGGATATATTCTTTGTAGAAAAAGAGAAGAAGGAAGAGAAGGATAGACAGAAAATAGACAAATCCTTCACCAAAGTATATCGAAAAGGTGATAAGGGTAAGAACAAAGTTGGTGGTATTCCTAAATTGACTATCAAGGATAACCTACCCCCATCGGCTGAAGACACACCACCAGTAGTGTCAGAGAGTTGAGGAACAAGCAAAGGAACAAGTTAAAGAACAAGTTGAAGCAAAGGTTGAAAGGAAGAGAAACTAGAGGAAATGAACACTGAGAATATTGATCCGGAGTCAAACATATTGTTTACCATGAATGTAGACACTAAGGATATCCATGTAATTATAGATAAATCTTCTGAGTATGTTAAAATAGAGAAAACTGAAGCCACAAATATTGAGATCTCTGAGTCACCGGCCAACACTGTTGACTCTCAGAACATTGAGGAAACAACTGAAGTTAAGATAACAGATACCATCCCTGATGCTTCTCATATTAACATTGAGAAATTGACAAAAGCACAAGAAGAAGTAGAGGTAAAAGAACAAACTGAACCTACAAATGTTGACACTCAGTAGAAGGTAGAGAAACCGGTAGAGAAAGAACCTAAACAGATTATAGCTGAACTAGCAGTTAGCAAGTTGGAAAGTAAGGATGGCAGTAAGGTTGAAAATATAGTTGACACATAGAGTGAGAAATAGGAAGCAAAAATGGATAAAGAAGAGGTCAATGATGGAAATAAGGAAGAAGTGGTTAAGGCAATTGGGCAAGTATCTGAAGAAAAGAAAGTTATTGCAAAGCCTAGCCCTTCCACCATGGACTTTAGACCTACAAATGTGATAGATGTTTTAGATTCTATCAAGAAGATCAATGAATTCAATGCCTTAGAATTTAAGGCTATTGATGACGCCTTACCTATTGGGCAAGTAAGGTAGATGATATTGTATGCTCTATTGGTAAGTTAGACACATTGTCTAAATTCATGTCATCTAATATTCAGTCGATTGATAAGATTAATGAGGAGACAATTAGAGAAAGGATAAATAAGGAGAAGATAGTCTTCCTTAACTGTATAGAGATGTTTGCAAGCCACACCATTTGACTGCTAATATTGATGATCAGATTAAATAGACACAGAAGGAAATTGATGATATAGCTGATAAACTAATTGGTTCTTCTAAACTCACTTCAGTTTTAGATCAAGAAATGGTAGTATATTAGGAGAAAACAAAAAACTTGAAAAGGATGAAGCTCAATTAAAGTTAAAAGCCCATGAATTAAAGAACAAACTTTTTCCTAGATTGGACATTCTGTTGACACACCAAAATGGACTATCTAAGGCTACTATTCTAGGAGGAAGATCATTGGAGGAACAAATGCATCATCTAACCGACATGACCCGGCAGACAGAGGATATCATTTCTGATAGTTCTAAATTTTTGCAAGGACTTAATCTGATTATAGCAGATATCTTTCAGATTGTACATAATAGGCTATAGGCAATGAGGTAGAATTTTGAATTTTTTATTCTTTTTTACAACCTTTGTCATTGATGTCAAAGGGGGAGTGATAGAGAAAAGATATACTGAAGGAGATCATTTTCTTAGGAGGAGAACTTTTGGTTTTTGTTTTTTCTCATGAGTGTTTCCATCAATGAAAAAGGGGCAGATTGTTGGCATTACACATTCAGATGAGAATACTTGATGTTGTCATTGATGGCAACCAACTGGTAATAGGGTTCCACAGGATTCTATTGATTATATCGGCAATAGACTTCGCATACTGGCACCGACAACTACACAAATCTCATTCACATCGGCATCCAATTTGCACTAGCAATGAATCATACCAGCACTCAGGCTGACATAAGATAAAGTTTTATTTATGCAAATTATATTGTAATGTAATTAATTATTTATAGCCGGCATGATGTATTGTAAAGACTCATATATGTATGAGATCTTATAGGTCATTTTGCAAGTAATCTAAATGGTATGTAATTAGGTAATGTAGGAGGATTATGAGAGTGGATATCTATATATGCATTTTGATGTAATAATTTGATGAGAAAATAAGAGCAAAGTAGAGCAAAGAAAGGTTTATGGCAGAGGCATTTGACATAGCTTAAACTGCTACTGAATCCAACATTGCAGGTGCTATTTTGAGCAGTACATTGTCATTGGATTTAATCATCCAATTTTGTAGTCAGTGTGACTCCTTTTTGTGATTAAGTAGTGAGCTCTAGGCTGTTGGCCTTCCTGCATGTCCAAGCCCCTATTGCATCAGTAATATTTATTCATTTTGGCCAGTGAGTAAATATTGTGGGTCACAAATCGCACCGAGGTTTTTCCCCTACCGAATTTCCTCGCCAAAATATCTTGTGTTATGGTGTGCATTGATGTTGTCTCTCTTATTTCTCTTTATTTCTTTATTGCTTGTTTACCGGTACATTAATTTGGGTTATAAAGTTGCAAAAAAGTTTAAATCTTTGGTTAACTGGTTAGACACTAATTCACACCCCCTCTCAATGTCTTTGGGACTGATCAAGTATCTAACAGTTTTATGACCCCTTAGGACACTATTTGGTGTCATTATAGGTCCTATGATGTGCTAAGGGATCGTATAGTGTCCTATGACCCCTTAGCACACCCTATGACCCCTTAGATGTTGTTAGGGGTCATATTGTGTTCTAAGGGTCATATGGTGTCCTATGACCCCTTAGGACACCATATGGTTTTGTTATGTGTCTTATGGTGTCCTATGACCCTTAGGACACCTTATGACCCTTTAGGACACCATATGGTGTCATTAGGGGTCATATGGTGTCCTAAGGGATCATATTATCTCGTACGACCCCTTAGGACACCATTTGACCCCTTAAGACTCCATATGGTGTCGTTATGGGTCGTATGGTGTCCTATGGTGTCCTATGACCCCTTAGGACTCCATATGATCTCTTATGTGTCATTATGGGTCATATGGTGTCCTATGACCCCTTAGGACTCCATATGACCTCTTATGTGCCATTATAGATCATATGATGTCCTATGACTCCTTAGGACTCCATATGACCTCTTATGTGTCATTATGGGTCATATGGTGTCCTAAGGAGTCATATGGTGTCCTATGACCCCTTGGGACACATGCATGGATCCCTAGGATACCATATGACCCCTAGGAATACCATATGACCCTAGAGAGGGAGAGAGGGGGAGGAAAGGGATGGAATGGGAGAGAGATACACCTAAGAGAGGAGGAGAGTGAGATAGATAGATAGAGACTGAGAGGGAGAGACAAGAGAAAAATGAGAGAGAGAGAGAGAGAGAGAGAGAGAGAGAGAGAGACTTAAGTGAAAAATAGAGACTTGATTCTCTCCCCTTCTCTCTTCCTCCATATCCCTTCTCTCCCTCCCTCCCTCCCTCCCTCCCTCCCCCCCTCCTTATCCCTCCTCCTTCTCTCTCTCTCTCTCTCTCTCTTTGAGTCCCCTTCTTTGTGTCATTCTCTATCTCTATCTCTCCCTCTATTTACCTCTCTCTCTATCCATCTCTCTCTCTCTCTCCATCTCTCTTTCTCTCATTTATCTCTTGTCTCTCCCTCTCAGTCTCTATCTATCTATCGCACTCTCCTCCTCTCTTAGGTGTACCTCTATTTGATTCCATCCCTCTCCTCCCCCTCTCTCCCTCTCCTCCATACCCCTTCTTCTCTCTGTCCCTCCATCCCTCCCTTCTCTATATCTCTCTCTCTCTCTCTCTCTCTCTCTCTCTCTCTCTCTCCATTCATCCATCTATCCCCCACCCTCTCTCTCTCTCTCTCTCTCTCTCTCTCTCTCTCTTCCCTCTCTCTACTTGTCTCTCCCTATCTCCCCTTCTCCCTTCCTCCCCACCCCTTCTTCTCTCACTCTCTCCCTCTTAGTCTCTATCTATCTATCCCACTCTCCTCCTCTCTTAGGTGTGTTGCTATTTACTAAGTTGTCATTAGTTTTATGCCCAAAGTCATTCTATATACTCTAGTCAGTTATTACTACCGAAAAGGTCACCGGTGTCGGTTACAGAAGAAAGACAAGTCACTGAGTTGATACACACCGAGCTGTGAATTGAGACATATACAGAATGTCTACCGAGTAAGGTTTATATGTTTACCGAGCAGCAAAGATGGTATACCGAGTTAATTTGAACCGAGTGAAAATGTGTTACCAGATTCAATGAACCTAGACACACATGTGAAACATGTTACATAATTTGAGAAGATGAAACCATTACTACATTGGAAATTGAATTTAAAGATTTTGTATGATTTTGAGGAAGAATATCCAATGAAATAATTTCTATGTTTATTCATTCAATAAAACATGTTTGTATGATCAAAGCATGAAGAGATCATCATCTCAGAGATCTATATAAATAGAATGATTTGAGTACATGAACATAAGGTGACATGTAAGGTCAATCAAGAGAAGAGAGACGAAGGAATGATTAAGTGAAGCATGAAGGAATAAGATTGATAGAGATAATCACAGGTTACCGAGAAGGTTTCAGAGAATAGTTTGAGAAATAGAGAATACAGAAGTGGTTACCGAGTTGATTTATCAATTACCAAGGAATGCTATGAGAAAGGTAATTTCCTATTAAGTACATACAGTCTGCTATAACATTTCAGATGTGAAGTTGCAGATATTTTGTAAAGATTTTGATTGAAATATTAAGTTAAAATAGAAACCTTTAACAGGGTAAAAGACTCTAATAAAGTCTATAAATTGTAAATCCTTTAACCAGGTGCAACATTTTGTAGAAGTGTTTGTAAAATCCTTTAGCAAGGTAGATCTAAAGATCTTTATACTCCTAACAGGGTAAGCTATCAGAAATGGATAAAAATGTAGCTCTAACCGAGCAATCTTGATTACAACAGTAGTGAAGTTGTGGGTGCCATCCCCACCGCAGTTTTTTTCTCTAACCAAGAGTTTCTGCATGACCAAAAATCATTGTGTTATGGAGTGATATTTTGATGCATGTTATCTTTATGATTATGTTTCATTATTTTATATCTTTGAGATTAGCAATACATAGTTTGTGTTTATCAGTAAAACTATTTTTCAAGAAAAGTTTTGAAGTATTGATTCACCCCTCCCCTCTTAGTACATTATCCTTCCAAGTAGGACCTAACAAGGTGTATCTCTCTCCCATTCCATCACTCTCCTCCCCCTCTCTCCCTCTCCTCCATACACCTTCTTATCTACATCCCTCCCCCTCCCTCCCCCCCTTCTTATCTCTCCCTCCTCCCTTCTCTCCCCTCTCACTCTCTCACTCTCTCTCTCTCTTCATCTCCCTCTCTCCCTCCCTCCCTCTACCTCTCCCTCTCTCCCTCTCTCCCCTTCTCCCTTCCTCCATACCCCTTCTTCTCTCCCTTCCTCCCTTCCTCCCCCCTCCTTCTCTCTCCCTTCCCCTTCTCTCTCTCTCTCTCCCTCTCTCCCTCTCTCCCTCCCTCCCTTTTCCTTCACATTTTCTTTAATACAAATAGTGCATATGGGGTACCGAGCCTATTAGTTTTCTGCCCTGCCATACCATTTTTAAGGCGTAGGAGCACGCACATGCTACTTATTACTTGTAAGCATGTATGGGGTACTGAGCCTATTAGTTCGCTACCCTACCTTAACATTTTTAAGGCATAGGTGCGCATACATGCTACTTATTAGTACATGGTGGAAAACAATGCCATTGAGCTTGCCAACATTTTAGGGACTAACAACGTGCACACGGTTATTAATATAGCCCGTACGCAGTATTCAGATATAGTTTTATTTGCCCAAGAGCCTCAACAACCTCAAAAGAAGTTTTTTAGGTCATTGAAGGCCCCATTGCAACTGTGTCTGCACTTCTATCACCATTTAATACATAGAAGTAAGTAAATTTTTTGTTTTCACATGATTTCAAAAGATTGAATTATTGTTCTTATTCATTTTGTCAATATTATTGTGATTGTTTAATAGTTTTGATTCAAAAAAATAATGATAAGATACATATTTATGGTTATTTGTTTGTTTATGAACTTTTGTTTACATATATCTGTAATATGATTCTATTTAGGACAACCGATATCAACCATGGGAAAGAACAAGCGAGGAACGATGGAACAACGAGAGGCTAAAAAGGAAAGACAAAGGCAACGTATGAAGAAATTACGTGACATGAGAACAATGGGAGAAGAAGGTATGTCATCCTCAACATCTCAATTCAATTTACCAAACAAACATAATGAACCTAATGCAATTGAAGAAGAGACATTTAATTTACCATATGAACCTAATGCAATTGAAGAAGATACCACATTGAATAATCAATTAAATGATGAACATAAACCTTCTCTATTTGATGAATTGAATGTACACAATGCACTGATATTAACACCTCCTAGAATCATTCGTAGGAAACCAAAGTATCTAATTGACATTGATGAGAATATATTGAAGCCAATGCCCAATAAAATGAATGAACGAACTTATATGAGAATGGTTAAAAGAATATGGCAATACTATTTTGAAAACTTAAATCAAACCGCAAGATGTCAATTAATTGTTCAAATGTTTAAAAATTTGAATTTTAGAGAGAACAAAAATTCTAGGCCCAAGATCATCTGAAAGTAACAGTGAAAGAACTATTGTGAGAAATCTATTTGATGCATATCAAGCTATTGGTTCAAATAATGTACTAAAGATTCTAATGCTACTTGATGTGTCATTACATCAACTATAATGAGAAAGAAAATAAAAAAAGATCATTTGATAAGAAAAACAAGTCATTAAACGTTAGTAGAACAACATTAAGCAAAGCATTATAGAGGTGAGAAAAAATAAAGGAACCTAACAATAATTCTCTTTGGGCATTCTCGGGTAGACTAACACGCAAAGACAAGGTTGTTGTTGATGCACTAAGAACATTAATTGAAATTTTTTGGCATGACAACACAAGAGTTTCACCCAACCAAAGAGATGTTGTTAGAAGGTGAATTGGGTCTACAAATCATGAGCCACATGCCAAACACTATATGGATATGACTCAAACTAAATTTTATGAAAGATTCCTTCAAAAGTTTCCTCAGATAATAATCTCTCAAAGATTTTTTGAAATGTCAAAACCTTTTTATATTAAGATTAATCATGTATGCACCACGTGTTGTTGTAGGATGTATATTGAATTTTCCATGCACTATGATATGTTTTGTCATATTTGTTCTAGTTTGCACACGAATGATGTTTTGCAGGAATACAATATACAAGGACCTCCTAAGTTGGTAAGAAAATTTATTTCAAGTGTGCTATGTAATAGAGATGATGGTTGCATTTATTATAAGATGCCTTGTTTGGAAGGTTTTTGTGCTATATGTGGTGGTTTGCAACATTTAACAAGATGTGTACATTTGGAGAGCACACATGAAATTGGTAGGAAACTAGTTTCTTTTGGAAAATACAAGACATTCACATATGGAGTTAAAGATGGAAAAGATTTGAAGAGATGTGAGATAGTAACAAAATATATATGTGTAGCTGAATTTATGAAAATATTTCAAGAGAAACTAGTTTATGAGTACATAAATGCATACACATAGAGCTCAATGGTTAGATGAGAAATTTAGGTTATGTACGGACACATTTCCTCTTGGAACCATTGTCTCTATTGTTGATTTTGCTGAAAATTATACACTACAACCTCAAAATGAAGTGCAATCTATGTATAATCATTCTACACAACTTTCTATTTTTGTACACATAGCATTCATGCATGCAGATGATAGCACAAAGGAGGATAGAAAGGTTGTAAGAGAGTATCACTTCTACATAAGTGATAATTGTACTCATTTATCAAAGTTTTTACAATGATGCTTTAAAGTTTTCTATGATAGTTTAAGGGAAAGGAACATACGATACAACAAACACTTAATATTGTCAGATAATTGCACCACTCAATTCAAGAATGCAAGGATGTTATATTGGTTGACAAGGATGCATATGACAAGTGGTGTACAACATTTTTGGAATTTCACTGAGGCTGGACATGGTAAGGGAGAGCACAATGGTGCAGGAGCATGTGTAAAAAGAGCCCTAGCTAGAGAAGAATTGAAGTATGAAGGTGGTCCTGAGTGGATAGATGCAAAAACAATTGTGCGATGGTGTAAGTCTACGATGGGTCTAGGCAATCCAGGTATGTGAATGGTTCATAGGTATTTTTGGTTGATCATTGAATCTAACATTGAAAACTATCTAGATTGTTGTACAACTGTAGGATCGAGTGACATGCACTCATTTATGAGTTCAAATGCAAGTTCACTAGTAATTTATATGAGACAGATGGTATGTTTTTTCTCTCCATGCATGTATTTTTTGTGGGAAGAATGTGAATCACAAGAGTGGGTTGACAAATGGTCTTATAGACCATTGGTTCCCATTGATACGTATCAAATTCCCAAAGCACTACAATTGAGCCAAATGGAGACATCAATGGATTTTGACCATGTATCCGACCTAGTGGATTCAGGTGATTTTTTGAGTTAATTATTTTGCAAGTATTCTTTTTGGTTCATTTTGTTGTACATCATACTTTATTTTTGGTATTAATTATCACTTTATAAAATGCAGGTCATGTGTATGAAGTTGTTGTAGAAGAGAACAATGAAGAAGGAACAAATTACTATTTGTGTCGGTGTGTTAAGACTAAAAGAAAATTGACAACCACAATCATTGATAGAGAAGGTATTGAGTACCCAATAGGGTCTGTTGTCGTGATAGGAACGTGGCTTTGGATATACCCTATCAAGAATTCTGATGTTTGGTTGTTCGAGGACTTTGAAACACACAGACATATTCTTCATTTCTCTAACCTTGTTGTTGCAACAAGTATTCATTTGATGAAGTATCGTGGTAGACCTCATAACAAGATTTTATGAAAAGTTCATGAATTTGACCACGAGACAATACTTGACACAATACGGGTTAGAGTCGATCCTGAAGGCTCACTTGATTGATTCTATGGTTCAGAGTAGAATGATTTTGAGAAATTTTTTATATATCGTCGACAAATTGTTCTATACTCATTTTTTGTATATATAAATACCCATGAGCTTATTTTTACATGTTTAGGGGCATAATTTTGTATATTTAAATGGCAATGAGCTGATTTGTACATATGTAGATGCCAATTTTTTTATATTAAAATGGCGATTAGTTGAATCGCACATATTTTAATGGAAAATTTTGTATAAAATCCCATGAGATGATTTGTAAGACATTTTTTTGTATATTCAAATAGCCAGGAGCTGATTTGACCATATTTAGAGGCAAATTTTTGAATAATATGTGACAATGTTTTGTGACTATTTTTTGTGTCTATGTTTTGTGACTATGTTTTGAGTTAATGTGATGTGATAAGGTCAATCATGAGCATTATTGATTCTTTTATAATAATGGAGAATTGTTTGAGTCATTATCGGGTCATAGGAGTCATAGATTGAGTCTAGATACAATTTGAGCAAAAATTGTCATTATTGTCAAAAAAGTTGTCAAGCAACTTGTACATCGCGCCGGTAGGGTATGACTCTCAATGTTTTGACACTTTGGGATGCACAAAAGGAGCATGCCTAGTGTAAATTTGACCACATGAATGTGCTCATGATGTCGGTTTGTGCACATGACGAACCAAATCAATTATAGCCTATCTTGCAACTTTGCATTGCATGCAACTCACGGTTTTTGCAGTAGGCAAAAAAATGCTACCAATTGAAAATGGCTCCGAGTCGTTAAAAATTGAGATAGGCACTTTTAGAGGAGCCTCATGCAACCCTAAAGGTACAAATAGATCGATCATATGTGTCCTGGATTGGAAGAAATAGTCCGTCAAAGTTTGACAATTTTTTGGACTTAGGGCACTTGAGAGATCATGCCGGTAGGGTATGACTCTCAATGTTTTGGTGCTTTGGGATGCACAAGAGGAGAATACCTAACATAAACCTTCCCACTCAGATGCAGTTGTGACATCAGTTTATCCACATGATGAACCGAATCAATTCTAGCCTATCCTACAACTTTGCATTGCATGCAATTGACGATTTTTGCGGCAAAAAAATTCTACCAATTGAAAATAGCTCCAAGTCATCAAAAACTGAGATAGGCAATTGTAGAGGAGCCTTACAAAACCCCACAGGATAAAACAGATCAATCATATGTGTCCTGGATTGGAAGAAACAATCCGTCAAAGTTTGATAGTTTTTTGGACTCGGGGCACTTGAGAGATCGCGTCGGTAGGGTATGACTCTCGATGTTTCGATGATTTGGGATGCATGAGAGGAGAATTACTAGTGTAAACCTACCCATATAGACATGCTCATGATGTTGGTTTGTGCACACGACAAAATAATCAATTCTAGCCTATCCTGCAACTTTGCATTGCATGCAACTGACGGTTTTTGGAGCAAGAGAAAAAATGCTACGAATTGAAAATGGCTCTGAGTCATCAAAAAAAGATATAGGCCATTGTAGAGGAGCCTCACACAACCCCACAGGTTCAAACAGATCGATCATATGTGTCCTAGATTGGAAGAAATAGTCCATCAAAGTTTGACAATTTTTTGGACTCGGGGCATTTGAGAGATCGCGCCGGTAGGGTATGACTCTTGACCTTTCAACACTTTGGGATGCATGAGAGGAGAATTACTAGCATAAACCTATCCACCCAGATGTGCTCATGACGTTGGTTTGTGCACATGATGAACTGAATCAATTCTAGCCTATCCTGCAACTTTGCATTGCATGGAACTAACAGTTTTTGCAGCAGGCAAAAAATGCTACCAATTGAAAATGGCTTTGAGTCATCAAAAACCAAGATAGGCCATTGTAGAGGAACCTCATGCAACTCCATAGGTTTAAACAGATTGATTATATGTGTTGTGGATTGGAAGAAATAGTCCATCAAAGTTTGACAATTTTTTGGACACAGGGCACTTCAGAGATCACGCCGGTAGGGTACGACTCTCAACATTCCAACGCTTTGGGATGCACGAGAGGAGCATGCCTAGTGAAAACCTGGCCACCTAGATGCGATTGTGATGTTGGTTTGTGCACATGACAACCAAAATTTGACCATTGCGAGCATGAGGGTGCTCTCGCACCACACACAGATTGTTGTTTATATTCATATTTTCAATTTTTGTTGTTTATATTCATATTGTTAATTACATAGGCAAATATTCATTTAAATTTATAAAAGGGAAGACACCAAATAGATCGAATACACAATAATGAACTAAATACAAGGAGTTTTGTAGGGTTAACTAAACATTTTAAATTTTTTATCAAATCATATTCCATGATTGGAATGTTTTATATCATAGATTTTTGTTGTTTATATTCATATTGTTGATTACATAGGCAAATGATCAATTAAGTTTATAAAAGAACAACCATGAAATACAACAAATACATAATAATGAACTCAGTACATATTTATTGGATCGAATATCTACATTTATATATATATATATATATATATATATATATATAAAAGGCATGTCTTCCAAGTCAATACAAGTATTACAAAAATGTGGTATATTCCATGTCCAAATCGATATACAATAAAAATGTAGAATATATCTACATGTATTGGTCATTCTATGACCAAAACTAACACTATATGATCCTAAAATTGTGGTGGATCATCAAAATCGAGCCTCTTCGATGCAGTACGTGGCTCTATATATGGTTGCAAAACCACAATCAAAAGCCAAGTTATAATTATTTTGTAGAAAATAGTTCACAATTAACAACATAACTATGCATTTAACTATAATTCCTTTGCAATTGAAATGTATATTACCTCATCAGTTGATCTCAGAGCAAATCTCTTCGCTCTCCTCTCCTTGTCACTCTTAGGATTTTTCTTCATTCTTCATGTACATATTGTTGTTCTCACTTGTCCTTATAAAACCAATCTTGATCAAATAAGAGTGTAGTCTTTCATACCATGCTCTAGGTGCTTGCTTTAGACCATATAAAGCTTTGTTCAACTTACATACCTGATCTTTATTCTTGTCTTTAATAAATCCTTCAGGTTGTTCAATATAAACTTCTTCTTCTAGTATACCATTTAAAAATGCAGATTTAACATCCATTTGATATACCTTGAAATTTTTGTAAGCAGCATATGCCAACAATGTTCTCACTCCTTCAACTCTTGCCATAGGTGCAAAAGTCTCACCATAATCTATTCCTTTTTCTTGAGCATAACCTTTGCAAACTAGTCTTGCTTTATTCCGAATGACCTCACCTTTTTCATTTAGCTTGTTTCTGAAAATCCACTTTGTACCGATTACATTTTTGTCCTTTGGTCTTGGGATCAATGTCCATGCGTCATTCTTCTTGATTTGATCAATCTCTTCTATCATAGCATTTACCCAATCTTCACTGTTAAATGCCTCTTTTACTATTCTCGGTTCAAATTCAGATATCAGACATGTGTTCTATCTCAGTTTGTTCCTTGTCATTACTGGATCATCCTTATCTCCTATAATCTAACTTAATGCATGATGTCTTCTGACATATTTGGCTAATATAGGCTCGGTAGACTCTAAATGATCTTCTTCATCACTCGATAACTGGACATTATCTTCATTTTCTTCAGCAACTTTCTTGGTAAGACTTCTCGGTTGAACATAAATGAATTCTTCATAATCTTCTGGTTCTTTGGAATTTCCTTCATCATTTCTTTCTTCAAATTCATCAATTTTTACATTTGCACTTTCTACTATTTTGTTAGATGATTTGATCAGACATTTAAATGCCTTACTTCTAGAAGAATAACCAAGAAATGTTCCTTCTTCAGTTTTTTGATCAAACTTTCCATTTTTGTCATCTTTGAGAACATAGCATCTACTTCCAAAGATTTTAAAATAGCTTACATTAGGTTTCTTTTCATACCGGATTTCATATGGTGTCTTCATAGGTCCTTTCTTCAGTTGTACTCGATTCAGTGTGTAAACTGCAGTGCTGATTGCTTCTCTCCAAAATGTTTGAGGTACCCTCTTTTCTATGATTAGGGTTCTGGCACAATCTACAATTGATCTGTTTCTTCTCTCGGCTATCCCATTTTGCTGAGGTGTTCTCGGTGCAGAGACTTGCCTTTTTATACCATGATCATTGTAGAATAATTTAAATTGATCAGAAGTGAATTCTCCTACTTTATCAGATCTAAGGAAAGTCGGTTGTCTTCCTGTTTCATTTTCAACTCTTGCCTTGTACCATTTAAACATTTGAAAAGCTTCTAATTTTTCTTTTAAAAAAATAACTGGCATCATCCTTGAGTAATCATCCATATATAATATGAAATATTTATCACCATAATAACTTTGAACTTTCATGGGACCATAAAGATCAGTGTGTACTAGATCTAAAATTGCTTTAGAAGTATAGGACTTACTTGTAAAGCTTGATCTTGTCATCTTACCCATCTGGCATCCTCAACACATAGCATTCTCAGGTTTTTCTAAGCTCGGTAGACCTCTTACTCGGTGCTTCTTACTTATTTTGATTAGATTATCAAAATTTACATGACAAAACCTTTTATGCCATAACCAGGTATCATCTATCTTTGCATAAAGACACTTGTTCCGAGTTGAGTCTAGATGAAATGTATTACCTTTTGTTTGTGTCCCGGTAGCAGCTAACTTTCCATGTTTGTCATGAACTTTGACAATTCCTTTCTGAAATTCTATTCGGTATCCAGTATTGTTTAGCTGTGCTACATTAAACAAATTGTATTTCAAACCTTCAACCCAGTATACATCATCACATTTAGAATTGTCAAGAAGTGTGATAAAGCCTTTACCTTTTACCGGATATGGTGCATCATTACCAAATCTTACATAACCTCCATTATAGTCTTCTAATTTGACAAACTTGTGTTTATCACCTGTCATGTGATGTGAGCATCCACTGTCTATGATCCACGAATCATTGTTATTTATGTGAGATATTAGGACTTTTTCTTCATAAATTTCTTCATTTGATCCATCTTTTATAGCCACATAAACAAATTCCTCTGTATCTATTTCATCAGATTTATCATTGTTGGATTCCTCATCAGCTATCAGGCATGACTTTCTATCTCTCCTTCTGAAGTCTCTGTGTCCTCTATATTGGTCTCTTTCTGCTTGTTATCTCAATATTCTCTCTTTTCACTAGATTCTTTGTCAGGACAGTTAGAAGCCATATATCCTATTTTATCACAATCGAAACATTTTAAAGGTAGCTTTCCTTTATATGTACCTTTTCCTCTCGGTAACCTTCTAGCTAATAATGCTTCAAACTATTCTTGCTTCTTGATTTCCTCATACAGTTTGTGCACTTATTCCATGTTCTTGCAAAATCTTTCACTTTCTCCACTGTGATTCCCTTTAGAGTACTTACTCATTCTATCATTGTAATCATCAGATTCACCAATATGAAAAGAACTGAATGCAGATTCTACTTTATTTACCGAAGACCCACTATTATCAAAATTACTTAACTCAAATGCATGTAGCTTACCAATAGTAGCATCCAAAGAAACTGGCATATTTAGTATAAACCTTAGTTCATTGATTGCAGAGACTCGAATGGCATAAGCAGGTAGAAGGGTTCTCAACAACTTACTTGTTACATCCTTTTCTTCAATAGTTCCTCTAGCTCCTTTAATTTGATTGACAATCACCTTTAACCTTGTACTATATTGGGTTATGTTCTCACCTTCATTCATGCTCATGGATTCAAGTTGTCCTCTTAGACTATCTACTTTTGCTCTTTGAACATGTTCATCACCGCCATACACAGATATGAGCTTGGTTCACATTGCTTTTGCATCATTACAGCCTTCTAGATCATTAAACTCTGAGTCGATCAATGCTGATGTTATTTCAATCATAGATTGAATATGTTCTTGCTTTGCCTTTATCTCTTCCAAGGTCATTGGGTTGGTCCTTGGTGGTATGTAATCATTCTCCAAATAATATGCTGCATATTCTCCATTTCCTGATAAATGTAGCTTCATCCTTTTCTGCCATGTGGAGAAACTTCACTTGTTCAGCTTTGGTGCATCTCTTTTATACAACTTCAGTTCTTTGCCTAAAGTACCTTTAAAATTTTCTCCTGGAGTCAAAAGCTCTGATACCAATTATAAAGTTCTGATGCCAATAGCTAAGAAGATGAGAGGGGGGGGTGAATCATACAAACTTAATCTTCCATAAAATAAATAGATTCAACCTCGCTAACTTATACTTCACCAATATAACCAAAAAACTGCTAAACATGCTAACTCATAAACACATAATCATCATAACACATATAATGCCAAATTCAACATGGAAACCCAAATAGGGAAAAACCACTGTGGGATTTTGGATCCACTAAGAAATATACTCTTCTAGAGTATGCTCGGTTAAAAGAAAATCCTATTAAAGATTACAAACACATTGATATATGTGACCCGGTTAAGGGATTTCCCTCAGATCTGTTAGGATCTTCACTTTGTTAGAAGTGACCTTGTCAAAGGATTTCAAACACTCATTTATAATGTTACCTTGCTAGAGGGTTTACAAATAAGACTGTTAAGTCCACTCGGTTAAGAGATTTTCTGGCGCTTATAAAATAACAGTAATAAAAATATATCTGCAACTTCACATCTAAAATGCTAAAGAAAATTCTATTTGCTCAAAACAATCTTGTCATAGGACTTATCTTGTCCCTCTGCTGGGCTCCTTACTCTATTTATTCAAACAGGTCTTCAAGCTTCTGTGCTCGGTAATCACTATGTAGCATCCCTGTGCTTACACTTGCCCTCTTCTATTGTTTATCAACAATTCCTTATTTATAAACAATTTGCTAACCACTGAATCTCCTTGATCACATTTCCCATGATCAATCACACCCATCAGATCTCCAATCTAGACTAGGTTCAATGTATCCTTCGATCTAAAAATGTTTTACCTCACCTTGGAACTTGCATACCTTCCTAGGAACTTGTGCTAGGTTATGGCTGTTCAATCTGCATTGTAGATCTTCCTCCTGATTTTCCATTGCCGTAGATCCTTAACAAACTTCTTGCACAACATACCAATCATTTATTCATCTCCAGCTCATCAGGATCCTTCATTAAATAATTCTTTTATCCATCCAATGTGATCTGTCATAACTCGGTTGCAACTCGGTAAATACTAAACTTTACTCGGTAGACATTTCACCTTGATTAACCGATATTGATAACCTTAGGGTTTATCGACTAGGTTTCTTAGGGTTTACTGACTAGGTTACTTGCTCGGTGAAAAAGTATAGTATCAACCTTACAATCAAACAACATATGTAGGATACCAAAACAATCTAAACATCATGATCTCATTATTGTCTAACTTGGTAAAAGTTGCTCATTGAATATCTTATTTGTCCCCTTTCTTATCACATTCTTTCTGTGTCTTTTACCGACATCTTAATTCTTGTCAAATCAATCTTCTCAAGATATGGCAACATCATACTAAATCAGAAAATCAATTTCTTGACATCAATGACAAAATAATGTTATAAAGATAGTTATCATCCTTCTTTTATATCAATAATCTCCAACAATCTTCTCAATATCCTTAATGAATATCAACAATCTCCTTTCTATTGAAATGCCAACAATCTCCCCCTTTGGCATTGATGGCAAAACCAACTTTTAAATGGTAATACCAGCAAGATATTCAAATTGATTCAGATTTAGATTGTTGTTAGACTTCTCCTATTATCCTTGAGCTGTTAAAATCTTCTGAAGTCTTCTCCCCCTGTCATTGGTCTTCTGATATCTTCTCCTACCTATTTAGTCTACCATTTAGTCTTCTCCCCCTTTTACAACAATGCCAAAAAGAAAAAGAACTAAATCATGATTTCTTCCCTTGTGAAGTGATTTGCCTTGCTATGTATCATCTCAATCTCGGTCAGAGCAATTTGTCTCTATTCACTATTTCTTGCACACCTTTAGAAAACCTTCTAAAGTGTGTAAATCAACTTCAATCCACATGTAATATTTTGTAGATTCATCGAATTGATGCTTTCACCAAAATCTATCAGTGAGTAGAAGTTAGGGGTAGGACCCCTAACTTGCTTCTGAGATACTCAAAAGTGTCCCTTGGCAGTGGCTTTGTGAAGATGTCTGCTATTTGCTCCTTTGAACTGATATATTCTAGCACAAATTTCTTCTCTTGAACTTCTTCTTTGAGATAATGATACTTTATAGAGATATGTTTTGTCTTAGAGTGCATTACCAGGTTCTTTGAAATGTTAATGGTACTAGTATTATCACAGAATATAGTTACTGGCTTGGTAACTTTCTCATTTATACCTTCCAATAGTTGCTTGATCCATGCTATATTAGTGCAATTCAATGTTGCAGCAACATATTCAGCTTCTGCTGTTGACTGTGAAATACATCCTTGTTTCTTGTTAAGACAACTTACTAGTCTTTCTCCTAAAAAGAAAGCTCCACCACTTGTGCTTTTCCTGTCATTAATGTTGTCTGCTCAATCAGCATCAGTATAAACTTTTAAATCAAAATCATCTCTCTTTTCATATACTAAGCCATAATATTCAGTGCCTCTTAGGTATTTGAAAATTCTCTTGATTGCTATCATATGGGTTTCTTTGGGATCTGCAGAAAATCTTGCAACAATACCTACTGCATGTGCTATATCCGGTCTACTGTGCACAACATATTGCAACTTCCCAGTCATAGATTGGTAAAGTTTCTCATCAATAGATGCAGATTCATCATTCTTTGATAGTTTATAGTTGGTAGTCATAGGAGTACTTACAAGTTTAGAATCCTCCATTCCAAATTTCTTCAAGATTTCCTTTATGTACTTGGAGTGAGTAATGAAAATCTCATCTTTTATTTGTAGTATCTGTAAACCTATAAAATACTTTATCTCATCAATTAATGACATCTCAAATTATTTGCACATTTCATTTCCAAAGTTCTTGCATTAGGAGTCATTACCACAAAAAATAATATCATCAACAAATATGGTTGAGATCAGTATTCCATTGTCCTCGTCATTCTTCATGTACATATTGTTGTTTTCACTTGTCCTAATAAAAACCATTCTTGATGAAATAAGAGCACACTCTTTCATACCATGCTCGAGGTTCTTGTTTCAAACCATATAAAGCTTTGTTTACTTTACATACCTGATCTTTACTGTTGTCTTCAACAAATCCTTCAGGTTGTTCAATATAAACTTCTTCTTCTAGTATACCATTCAAAAATGCAGATTTAACATCCATTTGATATAGCTTGAAATTTTTGAAAGCAGCATATGCAGATAGTGTTCTTACTCCCTCAAGTCTAGCCACAGGTGCAAAAGTCTCAGCATAATCTATTCCTTCTTCTTGAGCATAACCTTTGCAAACTAGTCTTGCTTTTTTCCGAATGACCTCACCTTTTTCATTTAGCTTGTTTCTGAAAATCCACTTTGTACCGATTACATTTTTGTCCTTCGGTCTTGGGATTAGTGTCCATGTGTCATTCTTCTTGATTTGATCAATCTCTTCTGTCATAGCATTTACCCAATCTTCACAGTTAAATACCTTTCTTACTATTCTCAGTTCAAATTCAGATATCAGACATGTGTTCTATCTTAGTTTGTTCCTTGTCATTACTGGTTCATCCTTATCTCCTATAATTTGACTTGATGCATGAAGTCTTCCGACATATTTGGCTAATATAGGCTCGGTAGACTCTGAATGATCTTCTTCATCACTCGGTAACTGGACATTATCTTCATTTTCTTTAGCAACTTTCTTGGTAAGACTTCTCGGTTGAACATAAATGAATTCTTCATAATCTTCTGGTTCTTTGGAATTTCCTTCATCATTTCTTTCTGCAAATTCATCAATTTTCACATTTGCACTTTCTACTATTTTGTTAGATGATTTGATCAGACATTTAAATGCTTTACTTCTAGAAGAATAACCAAGAAATGTTCCTTCTTCAGTTTTCTAATCAAACTTTCCATTTTCGTCATCTTTGTGAACATAGCATCTACTTCCAAAGATTTTAAAATGCCTTACATTAGGTTTCTTGTCATACCAGATTTCATATGGTGTCTTCATAGTTCCTTACTTCAGTTGTACTCGGTTCAGGGTGTAAACTACAGTGCTGATTGCTTCTCTCCAAAATGTTTGAGGTACCCTCTTTTCTATCATCAGAGTTCTGGCACAATCTACAATTTATCTGTTTCTTCTCTCATCTATCCCATTTTGCTGAGGTGTTTTTGGTGTAGAGACTTGCCTTTTTATACGATGATCATTGAAGAATAAGTTAAATTCATCAGAAGTGAATTATCCTCCTCTATCAGATCTAAGACATTTCAGTTGTCTTCCTGTTTCATTTTCAACTCTTGCCTTGTACCATTTAAACATTTGAAAAGCTTCTGATTTTTCTTTTAAAAACATAACTGACATCATCCTTGAGTAATCTTCCACAAATAATATGAAATATTTATCACCATAATAACTTTGAACTTTCATGGGACCATAAAGATCAGTGTGTACTAGATCTAAAATTCCTTTAGAAGTGTAGGACTTACTTTTAGATCTTGATCTTGTCATCTTACCCTTCTGGCATCCTTGACACATAGCATTCTTAGGTTTTTCTAAGTTTGGTAGACCTCTTACTTGGTGCTTCTTATTTATTTTGATCAGATTATGAAAATTTACATGACAAAACCTTTTATGCGATAACCAGGTATCATCTATCTTTGCATAAAGACACTTGTTCCAAGTTGAATCTAGATGAAATGTATTACCTTTTATTTGTGTCCCAGTAGCAGCTAACTTTCCATGTTTGTCATGAACTTTGACAATTCATTTCTGAAATTCTATTTGGTATCCTATGTTGTTTAGCTGTTCTACACTCAACAAATTATATTTCAAACCTTCAACCCAGTATACATCATCACATTTAGCATTGTCAAGAAGTGTGATAGAGCCTTTACCTTTTACCGGACATGGTGCATCATTACCAAATCTTACATAACCTACATCATAGTCTTCTAATTTAACAAACTTGTGTTTATCATCTGTCATGTGATGTGAGCATCCACTGTCTATGATCAAAGAATCATTGTTATTTATGTGAGATATTAGGGCTTTTTCTTAATACCTTTCTTCGTCTAATCCATCTTTAATAGCCACATAAACAACTTCCTCTATATCCATTTCATCAGATTTATCATCATTGGATTCCTCATCAGCTATTAGGCATGACTTTCTGTCTCTCCTTCTAAAGTCTTGGTGTCCTCTATATTGGTTGTCTTTCTACCTATTATCTCGGTATTCTCTCTTTTCACTAGATTCTTTGTCAGGACATTTAGAAGCCATATGTCCTATTTCATCACAATCAAAACATTTTAAAGGTAGCTTTCCCTTATACTTACCTTTTCATCTCGGTAACCTTCTGGTTAACAATTCTTCAAACTCTTCTCGCTTCTTGATCTCCTCATATAGTTTGTGCACTTCTTCCATGTTCTTATGAAATCTTTCACTTGCTCCACTATGATTCCCTTCCGAGTACTTACTCATTCTATCATTGTAATCATTAGATTCACCAATATGAAAAGAACTAAATGCAGATTCTACTTTATTTACCAAAGACCCACTATTATCAAAATTACTTAACTCAAGTGCATGTAGCTTACCAATAGTAGAATCCAGAGAAACTGACATATTTGGTACAAACCTTAATTCATTTATTGCAGAGACTCGAATCGCATAAGCAGGTAGAAGGGTTCTCAACAACTTACTTGTTACATCCTTTTCTTCAATAGTTCCTTGTGCTCCTTTAATTTGATTGACAGTCTCCTTTAACCTTGTAATGTATTGGGTTATGTTCTCACCTTCATTCATTCTCATGGATTCAAGTTGTCCTCTTAGACTATCTACTTTTTCTCTTTGAACATGTTCATCACCGCCATACACAGATATGAGCTTGGTCCACTTTGCTTTTGCATCATTACAGCCTTCTAGATCATTAAACTCTAAGTCGGTCAATGCTAATGTTATTTCAATCATAGCTTGAATATGTTCTTGCTTTGACTTTATCTCTTCCAAGGTCATTGGGTTGGTTCTTGGTGGTATGTAATCATTCTCCAATTAATATGTTGCATATTCTCCAATTCTTGATAAATGCAACTTCATCCTTTTCTGCCATGTGGAGAAACTTGACTTGTTCAGCTTTGGTGCATCCCTTTTATACATCTTTAGATCTTTGTCTCAAGTAGCTTTAAAATTTTCTCCTGGAGTCCAAAGCTCTGATACCAATTGTAAAGTTCTGATGCCAATAGGTAACAAGATGAGAGGGGGGGGGTGAATCATACAAACTTAATCTTCCATAAAATCAACAGATTGAACCTCAGTAACTTATACTTCAGCAATATAACCAAAAAATTGCTAAACATGCTAACTCATAAACACATAATCATCATAACACATATAACACCAGATTTAACATGGAAACCCAAATAGGGAAAAACCATTGTGGGATTTGGACCCACTAAGAAATATACTCTTCTAGAGTATTCTCGGTTAAAAGCAAATCCTATTAAAGATTACAAACACATTGCTAGATGTGACCCAGTTAAGGGATTTCCCTCAGATCTATTAGGATCTTCACTTTGTTAGAAGTGACCTTGTCAAAGGATTTCAAACACTCATTTATAATGTTACCTTGCTAGAGGGTTTACAAATAAGACTGTTAAGTCCACTTGGTTAAGAGATTTTCTGTCACTTACAAAATAACAGTAATAAAAATATATATGCAACTTCACATCTAAAATGCTAAAGCAGATTCTATTTGCTCAAAACAATCTTGTCATAGGACTTATATTGTCCCTCTGCTGGGCTCCTTACTCTATTTATTCAAACAGGTCTTCAAGCTTTTGTGCTTGGTAATCACTATGTAGAATCCCTGTGCTTACACTTGCCCGCATCCATTGTTTATCAATAATTCCTTATTTATAAACAATTTGCTAACTGCTGAATCTCCTTGATCACATTTCCCATGATCAATCACAGCCATCAAATCTTCAATCTTGACTAGGTTCATTGTATCCTTTGATCTGAAATTGTTTTACCTCACCTTGGAACTTGCATACCTTCCTAGGAACTTGTGCTAGGTTATTGCGGTTCAATCTGCGTTGTAGATCTTCCTCCTGATTTTCCATTGCCGTAGATCCTTAACAAACTTCATGCACAGCATACCAATCATTTATTCATCTCCAGCTCATCAGGATCCTTCATTAAATAATGCTTTTATCCATCCAATGCGATCTGTCATAACTCGGTTGCAACTCGGTAAATACTAAACTTTACTTGGTAGACATTCCGCCTTGATTAACCGATATCGATAACCTTACGGTTTACCGACTAGGTTACTTGCTGGGTGACAAAGTATAGTATTAACCTTACAATCAAACAACATATGTAGGATATCAAAACAATCTAAACATCATGATCTCATTATTGTCTAACTTGGTAATAGTTTCCCATTAAATATCTTATTTCTCCCCTTTCTTATCACATTCTTTATGTGTCTTTTATCGACATCTTAATTCTCTTCAAATCAATCTTCTCAAGATATGGCAACATCATACTGAATCAGAAAATCAATTTCTTGACATCAATGACAAAATAATGTTATAAAGATAGTTATCATCCTTCTTCAATTATATCAATAATCTCCAACAATCTTCTCAATATCCTTAATGAATATCAACAGTCTCCTTTCTGTTGAAATGCCAACAACAATAGGGTGTGATAACGACGTCCCATGTTTGATGATGGCACTGATCAATGTTGTGGTTGTCTGAAGAGTCTGCAGCTCCATCCACTCTTTCATCTCTACTGGGAGAACCTGATGCACCTTGGGTTAGGGTGCTAGGGGGCCATGACTCTCCGAGGCTACTCACCTACAGGCTCCAGGTCTATCTTGGGCCGAGCTGACACCTCCACCATGGAACTCTCTCATGTCAAAATAGTTTGGCCACACATTGAGCACAAAATCATAGTATACTTTTCTCAAAAAATACAATGGCACCTCATAATTATTACAAGGTGGATAATCAAAGAACATCCACCACCTCTGCCAAAAAAGATTCTTCATCTGCACATTGGTACACCAATGTATGGGAAACATGTTTGTGTTAAGAGGTAATGACTGGCCAGTTTTAGGATCAACAAAAGAGCACATATTTGTTGTTTACTAATATTTTTGTTTTTCTCTCCCTCATATTATAACCCTGTTAGGTCCCGAGAAGGACAACTGAGAGGGGGGGGGGTGAATCAGTTGTGAACCAGTTGTCAATAAATTGTAATCCAAATGCAAGTTATTTCAAATTAAACTTAATGTCGGTAAACCAGAGTTAAGTGTCAGTAAAATAGATTAACAATTATAGGAGTAACGGTATAACCTAAAACATAAAACATAAAGAGAAACAACATCCACAACACATAACACATAGATTTTGATGTGGAAACCCGTTAAAGGAAAAACCATGATGGGAAAACTTACCCACAATCAAATGATACTACTGCAAATAGTATGTGTATACAAAATGTGGTCTACACATGTAGAAAGGCGAACTACCTAGAGCTCACTACTCTATCACAAAATAGGAGTCACACTGACTACACAATTGGATGGTTAAATCCAATGATAATGTACTGCTCAAAATAGCATCTCCAATGTTGGATTCAGTACCGGTTAAGCTCTGAACATGAGTGTCAAAACACCTTCATAACCTTCCTTCAACCTTCAAATAATGTCTACATGATTCGCAGAAGGATCTGCTTAATTTCGCTCTTCAATATTCGAACACACTCATACCATAACCATATCCCCGATCTTTGACAAGATCTTACAATCATGTATACAAAACCTAAGACCAAAAGAATAGGTCAGCTCACTAAAGATATTACAATTAAATCAATTAAAAATGAGTGTTGATGTGATACAGCATGTTAGCTCAATACATTTACCAAGTTATCCAATCAATATACAATCTTCATAACATGTCGTGCTAATCTGGAATAGATAATATGTACTGGTCCATAACCTAGACTTATCTGTCGATAAAGGCAAATATGTCAACCCGATTAGACCAATAAGAAAAACACCAAAACCAAACTTCCAATCCATGTGTTTGACATAACCACATGATCTCCAGATGATAACAAGTCATCATCATTGTCGATGAACAATATAACCTGTTGGTGAACACATATCGGTGACTGTGCATAAGCCACTAACCATATACTGGTGAACATGATGTAAACCTCCATGATGACAAGTGTTGACATCAATGACAAAACCAATGCAACACATGACAAAGTCATCCATAATACCAACAATCTCCCCCTTTGGCATTGATGGCAACACTAGATGGAAAAACATCTAAGTGCAAAAAACAGAATGCCAAAAATAGTAAACCAATCAATCTCCCAAAGATAGATCAATACAAAGTTCTGAGAGAGAAACAAAAACCAAAATACATATACCCAAAGAGTATATCTCTCTCCCAATGAATAATCTCTTCCCCAAGAAATAATGTTTTTCCATAGATATCTCTCCCCCTTTGACATCAAATGCTAGAGTAGTTAAGAATTCAAAATTAACATTCAGCCAACTACTCCCCCTGAGAAGTAGCTCTCCTCCATCAAAGCCGAAAAATGATTTTTCTATTTTAGGTCCCTATTGGTTTGATGACAATATTCAACATCTAAGCCTCTGCTGGTGGGGAAATTACCCCAAGCTGCTCTATGAGATATTCAAAAGTTTCCTTGGCAAAGGCTTTGTAAAGATATTTGCAATTTTCTCTTTAGTATTCACATAAACCAATTTCACTTCATTTGCTTCAACGTTATCTTTCATAAAATTATACTTAATAGAAACATGCGTTGTCTTAGAGTGAAATACCAGATTCTTTGATATGTCAATTGCTGCTGAATTATCATAATAAATGATTATTGGTTCTTTGTATTTTACCTTTATATCCTTCAACATTTGCTTGATCCATAATACCTGAGTAAAACTAGTTGTTGCTACAACATATTCTGATTCTGCTATTGATAATGATGTACACGTCTGCTTCTTGTTGATCCATGAAATTAATCTGCTACCAAGAAAGAATGCACTGATAGTGGTAATCTTTCTATCATCTATATCACCTGCCCAATTTGCATCAGTGTATGCACATAAATCAAAATTTTCATCTTTATGATACCATAAACCAAGATTTGTTGTTCCTTGTAGGTACCGGAAAATCCTTTTAACTGTTGATTCATGATTTTCTTTAGGATTGATTTGAAATCTTGAAACAATACATATTGCATTCATTATATTAGGTCTTGTTTGTGTTAAATACAATAAACCTCCAATCATAGATTTGTACCTTGTCAGATTAATAGGAGCTGAATCATCCTTCAATGTCAATTTATTAGTTGTAGTCATAGGAGTACTTATCGGTTTGGAATTTTCCATACCAAATTTCTTCAAAAGTTCCTTCAAGTACTTTGTTTGACATATGATTATACCTTTATCTGTTTGTGAAATCTACAAACCTAAAAATAATTTTATCTCTCAAATCATAGACATTTCAAATTCTTTTTGCATCTGATTAGCAAAGTCCTTACACAATCCATCTTCACCTCCAAAAATGATATCATCTACAAAGATTTCAATAACCAAAATATCATCATTGGTAACTTTGTAATACAAATTGTTGTCAGCATTACCTTTTGTGTAACCAAGCTTCAAAAGATATTTATCCAATCTAGCATACCAAGCTCTGGGAGCTTGCTTCAATCCATATAAAGCTTTCCTTAACCTGCAAACCATATCCTTGTTATTTGTCAAAGAAAATCCATCAGGATGTTTAATGTAAACTTCCTCCTCAAGATCTCCATTCAAAAATGCACATTTTACATCCATTTGATAAACTTTATTTTCTTATGAGCTGCAAATGCAAGAAATAGTCTAATTGCCTCAATTCTGGCTACCGGTGCAAAGGTTTCATTGTAGTCAATTCCTTCTTTTTGTGAATACAAACTAATCTTTTTTTTTTCTTATTACTTCTCCATCTCCATTAATTTTATTCCTATATACCCATTTAGTTCCAATTACATTTTTGTCTTTAGGTCGGGGAACCAATGTCCAAGTATTATTCTTTTCAATTTGTTCTAATTCATCTTCCATTGCTTTTATCCAATGTTCATCCTGACATGCTTCAATAATAGATGCTGGTTAAATTTGAGAAATTAAACATACCTCTTCATTTGCCAGTCTTCCTCTAGTCATAATACCTTGATTCTTGTTTCCAATTATCTGATTTTCTGAATGATTCAATCTTACATACCTGGGTTTGTTTTGATTAACATTCATAGGCTGTTGTTCTTTAGCCACTATTGAGTTTTTTGATGATGCCGGTGTGACTGGGTCTTCATTCTGTACTAGTGCAATCTGTGTTGGCTGATCTATAATCATTTCAACTGTCAGTTCAACAGATCTTGAATCTCCTCTAAAGTGTTCATCTATCTTCACATTAGTACTCTCAATGTTTTTTTGTAACCTTTTATTATAATATCTATATGCCTTGCTTTTAGATGAATAACTAAGAAATATTCCTTCATCACTTATAGCATAAAATTTGCCAATATACTAATCTCTTCTAATATAACATTTTCTTCCAAATATTATGACGTACTTAAGAGTAGGAATATGACCAAACCATAGTTCATAAGGGGTCTTACCAGTTTCACTTTTGATGTGAACTCTGTTGAAAGTATAAATCATTGTATTCACTGCTTCTCTCCAGTACACAAGAGGTAGATTTGCTTCCATTAACATAGTTCTTGCTGCATCTAGAATAATTTTGTTCTTCCTTTCCATAACTCCATTTTGTTGGGGTATCCAGGGTGTTGATAGTTGATAGTTGTCTTTTTATTCCATTCACTTCACAGAATGCATTAAATTCCCTAGATGTAAATTCTCTTTCTTGATCTGATCTTAAACATTTGATTTTCTTGCCGGTTTCATTCACTACCATTGCCTTAAATATCTTGAATCTTCCAAAAGCTTCTGACTTCTCCTTGAGAAAAGTAACCCAACACATTCTAGAATAATCATCAATTATTAGCATAAAGTATCTATCACCTTGTAGACTTCTTGTTCTTGTTGGACCATATAAATTAGTATGCATTAAATCAAGAATATTATTAGATTTCTCAACAATGCTCTTAAATGTTGATCTAACTTGCTTTCCATTTTGACATTCTTTACATACCAGATTATGAGGTTTCACAATCTTAGGTAAATCCCTTACTACCTTAGTTGAACTGATCTTTACAATGCAATCAAAATTCACATGACAAAGTCTTTTACGCCATACCCAACTTTCATCAATGTGTGCAATTAAACATGTCTTATCACTAGTATTCAAGTGAAAGATATTACCTTTAGTCTGATTACCGGTTGCAATCTCCAATCCAGTTCTGTTTATGATTTTGCATTTCCCATTCTTGAACTATAACTAAAATCCTTTTTCAACTAACTGGCCAACACTCAAGAGATTATGCTTTAAACCTTCTACATAATAAGCATTTTTCAGTATTGTGCTTACCATCCAAAGATATAATGCCTTTTCCTTTAATTAAACAAGCTTTATCATCTCTAAACCTTACTAGAACTCCATGAATTTCTTGAAAAGATAAGAATTTTCTTTTATCACCAGTCATATGATGCGGGCATCCACTATCTATAATCCATTCATCCTTTTCTTCAATTTTTGCTGCCAATGCCTACTCTATCGATTTGACAATAGGTGCCAGTTGATCTTCCATTATTGCAATAAAAGCCCATCCGCTATCTGCTGGATCTTCATCTGAGTCATCTGTAACACCTTCATCTCCATAGTAACATGACTTATCTCTATTTTTCTTGAATCTATATCTCTGATATTCAAGGTTGGGCTTATATGATCTTTTGCTTCCTCCCTTAGTCTTGCATGTCTATCAGGACATCTAGATTCTATATGACCAACTTTATTGTAGTTAAAACATTTGAAAGGTACTTTACCTTCATACTTACTTCTTGCTAGACCTTTAGGCATATTCCTTGCAAATAGTGCTTCAAGTTCTTCAAGTTCTTCATTTTCTCTCCTCATATCTTCAAGTTCTTTTGCATAAAGTGCTTTCCAATAAGTTTTGTCAGATGATGATGATGTTGATGATGATGATGCTTTGGCTAAATCAGTCTTTATAGTAGCAACATGACCAAATTCCTCAAGCTCAAATGCTGAAAGTTTTCCAACCAAGGTATCTCTAGAAACTGAAGTATTAGGCATTGTTCTCATTTCATTAATAGCAATCACTTTCATTTTGTAAGCCAGTGGTAATTCTCTTAAAAATTTGGACACAATTTTATCTTCACTTAAGGATCCTCCACAACATTGTATTCCTATAAAAATTTCATTAACTCTTTCCATAAATCCATAAATTCTTTCATCTTCTTCCATTTTTAAGTTTTCATACCTGACCCGGTAACATTCCAGTTTTGCAATTTTGACAGTGGCATCTCCTTCATTCAGTGTCTCTAGTTTATCCCAAATAGCTTTAGCAGTAGATCAGTCTGATAATCCCATGATTTGTTGATCTGATAATGCAGTCAAAAGCTCTTCCCTTGCTTTGCAATTATTGTCCATGTTCTTAGCCAATGTTGGTGGATGAGGTTGATTCGGAACAGGAGCAACATAGCCATTCTTTGTAACATCCCATACATCTCTTCCATTGTAGTTTAGATGTGTTTCCATTTTGATCTTCCATATACCATAGTTAGTTCCATCAAGCTTCAGATTGTCCTTCCTGAAAATATTTGTTGCCATAGGATCTCCTCAAGTTGTTAGGCTTCTACAAAAAGAGGACTTGGCTCTGATACCAATTGTTAGGTCTCAAGAAGGACAATTGAGAGGGGGTGGGGGTGAATCAATTGTGAACCAGTTGTCAATAAATTGTAATCCAAATGCAAGTTGTTTCAAATTAAAATTAATGCTGGTAAACCAAAGTTAAGTGTCGGTAAAACAAATTAATAGTTATAGTAGTACCAGTATAACCTAAAGCATAAAACATAAAGAGAAACAACATCCACAACACATAACAAAAGTATTTTGATGTGGAAACCCAGTAAGGGAAAAAAAATGGTGGGAAATCTTACCCACAATCAGATGATACTACTGCAGATAGTATGTGTATACAAAATGGGGTCTGCACATGTAGAAAGGCCAACTGCCTAGAGCTCACTGCTCAATCACAAAATAGGAGTCACACTGACTACACAATTAGATGGTTAAATCTAATGATAATGTACTGCTCAAAATAACATCTCCAATGCTAGATTCAGTACCAGTTAAGCTCTGAACATGAGTGTCAAAACACCTTCATAACCTTCGTTCAACCTTCAAATAATGTCTGTGTGATTCGTACAAGGATCTGCTTAATTTCACTCTTCAATATTCGAACACACTCATACCATAACCATATCCCGATCTTCAACAAGATCTTACAATCATATATACAAAACCTAAGACCAAATGAATAGGTCAACTCACTATAGATATTACAATTAAATCAATTAAAAATGAGTCTTGATGTGATACAACATGTTGACTCAATGTATTTACCAAGTTATCCAATCAATAAACAATCTTCATAATGTGTCGTGCTGATCTAGAATACATAATATGTACCGCTCCATAACCTAGACTTATCTGTCGGTAAAGGCAAATCTGTCAACCTGATTAGACCAATAAGGAAAACACCAAAACCAAACTTCCAATCCATGTCTTCAACATAACCACATGATCTCTAGATGATAACAAGTCATCATCGTTGTTGGTGAATGATATAACTTTCTGGTGAACACATATCGGTGATTGTGCATAAGCCACTAACCATATATTGGTGAACATAATGTAAACCTCCATGAAGACAAGTGCTGACATCAATGAAAAAACTAATGCAACACATGACAAAGTCATCCATAATACCAACAAACCCATCAGCATAATATTGATGACACCTATCCCTAAAGTTTCCCCATATTTAAATTTGTGTGGAAATAGCTATGGCACCACTAGATAATGTTTTGAGGCTAGTGGCGAGGGATTTATGATGCTCAAGTTTGGATGTTTTTAATTTATCAAGCAGTCTATTTATTTTAGACATATTTTGCCCTTATTGATTAATTAATTGCTCCTATGTTTCAAGTGTGCGGTCAAAAGGAGGAATTGGGGGTGTATCTTGTGGGTTTTCAGGAGGTGCATTTTTTTGTTCTTGTTGTGGATTATCAGAATCTAGTTTTCGAAACAAAAAATGGAAAAACCTAATCAAAATTAACGAAATTAAATTCAAAACGTAAAAAAAATTGAACAAACGGGAAAGAATGACAAAAATTAAGAAAAACTAACCTTGATCCATAGTGTCTGGAGCAGAAATGAGGCACATCAGTCACGGTTTCATGGAGGAAATGGAGAAAAAACATGGCTTTCATGGGAAAATAAGACCTATTTTAAAATAAAAATAAAAATTGACAGGTACCCGCGTACACGGTCCTTTAGAACTTATTAGCGTGTATGCACTCACTTTCCTAAAATCAACGCGTACGCACTCACTTTCCTAAAAGTAGCATGTATGTGCTCACTTTCCTAAAAGTAGCATGTATGCGCTCACTTTCCTAAAAGTAGCACGTACGTGCTACCTTTTTTAGGTGTGGGAACAACGGACCTAAGCGCGTATGCGCTGCTTGTTTTTTCATGTTTTTCTTGGGTGGTGTCCACTTTTCTGACTACCATCTTTGTGCACATACCTGACTATGATGCTAAAAGGATGAAGAACTTGATGTTGGAAGATGAGTTGAGCTCTACAAAATAATTCATTCTTATCATATAGGAGAGGTTGTCATATGCTCAAGCTAGAAGGAAGGAACTTTTACAAAATTAGGAGGATGAAGAAAAGAATGCCCTTAAAGAACACTGTCAGAAGCTAAGTCATGAGAATAGTGTCATGAAGAATGAAATGCAAGCCCTAACTATGAGGATGTCCAAAGAGATTGAAGACTTGAAGAAGAATACAAAAAATCTTGGCATATCTCTGAAAGACAGATCTGAGGAATGCATTAGGTACATGAGAATGATATGTTGAGGACTGAGCTGGTGCAAACCCAGAATAATGAGTTGGAGTTGGAAAGATTGATAATAGTCCTAATGGGAGATCTAGATACTGCAAATGAATACAAAGACAAGTTTAAGGACATTTCTACAAAGCTTGATGAGATATTGAAGGATCAAAGGCACAACGGAGACACTAGGGGTCTTGGATTTGAGCATGGAGAAAGCTCCAGTACTACAAATGAAGTTGAAGTAGCCGATCAGAAGGAGAATCCACCTGTCAATCAGAACCAGAAATAACTGATAAGGAAACCCAATGCACATAAACTCAATGGTATATGTTTTGTTTGCAATAAATTTGGTCATATGGAAAGACATTACAAAATTAGATAAACTCAGGACAATAATGCAGTTCTCGGCCAGTGTTCAAATTGTAAGAAGTATGGTCATAGGACAGAAGATTGTAGAATTAATGTACAATGTCATGCATTTGGAAATTCTGGACATATGGCTAATCAATACAGGTCAAGGAAAGATCAAGGATGCAGTAAAGAAATTCAAAAAAATAATGTCACTTGCTATGCATGCAACAAAATAGAACATATTGCTAAATTCTGCAAAAGCAAGAACAATTCGGTAGGAAATGATGAGAAAGGAAAGCAGAAGGTTGATGATATCCAAAAGGATAATGAGAAGAAATGGGTTAGGAAATCTGAAGATCAACTAGCAGAGACAAACAACCCGATTACTCAACTGACAAAGCAGAATGTTCCTGCACCGACATGAAACTCATCTGGTAACTAAGGCATTAGCCTTAGGGAGAGGAAAATTAATGATAGATCTTGCATTACCCCTGGTAGTGGTCTGAAAGCTTGTTTCAGATGTTGGAGAAGTCAGTCAGAAGGTTTTCCAGTAATGAGATTATGGATTTTGAATCCGGTATGATAGGCCGACATACATTTATGTCAATGTGAAATTAGGATTTTCACAGAATAAGAGAAAAATATTGATTCATTTCTGATCACACAACATTCAAAGTGAAGAAGAGCGAGTTTAAGGTGATTCAAGGTGATCAAGAGCATTTTCAAGTGAATTCCAGTGCATTTAGAGAGGATTTTCCAGAGCTTTCATCGATGAAGTTTGTGAGGTATTTTATCAATTTTCATGCTATCTTTTCTTTGCAATGGCTTCTTGATCAACTTCGGCTCTAGCAAGTTTGGATACCCCTATTGTTGTTGACATCAAGGTTCGTCCACACCCGATTTTTAAGCAATGCCCTCAGATTGCAAAGGTCGATGATTCAGTCAGCCCATTTTCTAGTGTTCCAGATGGAGTTGTGTATATTGAGGATGTTTATGCATATATCCACTGCACTCTAGAGGATTTAGGTTCTTCTATAATCAAAACAATTTACATGAAAAATCTACTAGATAGGAAGGGATCGATGAAACTGGAATTCCAAATTCTGAAGGATGAGTTTCTCACAAACATTTTGGAGATACCAAAATTTGAAGATGAAATGATCTGGTATGTGCTGAGTCGTGTCCATGAGGAATTAATGTGGCTAGACCAACCTTACAAAATCACTAAGGAGACTATTCGTGCAATCACCCATTTACCCCAGACTGGTCAAACTCCCAGAAAGAAGAAAATATTTGACAATGAGGTGGATAAGTTAACTGATGCAACTTGTTACAACCAGTCAATGAGGATAAGCATTATCAGAGACAAAGTTGTTCAATTTGCAAGTATGATCATCGATTACAAGGTAACCCAATCATACTTATTGAACTCTGTTTCCATTTCATGCATTTATTGTGCTCATAAGATGGTCAAGGAAAATGATAGGTATGATCTCTGTCAATGGATGTGTGAAGAGCTAATTTTAAACCTAGGGAAGATTAAGGGTAAGAAGAAAGGTGTTTTCTAGTATGACAACCTTGTTGTTTGCTTGATGATTTTATTTCTAAATGAGTTACCAGGATCTGGTAAAACACAATGGGCATTTGATATGCTAATAGGGAAACAAATTAAAAATGCTATAAGAGGCTTGGGACAGGAAAAGGAGAGACTCCATTTTATGAGGTTATTTCAAATCATTTCAGAAAACAATGAAGAAAAGAGAAAGAGTTCCTAAAAATATTGTTGATAAATACTCTACAAAAATTTTCTTTATGGTGATGAAGGATGAAACATTTATGGAGGCAGTATAACTACAAAAATTTTGGATCACTGAGATGGGCTATGAGGTTGATGCTAAGATCTTGGACTTATATGCCAAGACTCTTATTGATTCCACAGTTGATGAAGCTGAGAAAACCTTAGGGACAACAAAGCAAAAGGAATCTGAAGTTCAGATAGGTTTTAGCAAGAAGAGAAGGGAAGGAGAAATCAAGAAGGTTGGGGAAGCTGTGTAGAAAATTTCCTCTGAAATCAAACAGATCATTGGACTAGTAGAAGGGTCATCTCTGGAAGCAGTTCAGACTCCACCAACAATAACAACTAGCAAGGGTGTATTGAAGAGGAAGATACCAGAAACTTATATTGCCCATGTTGAATCCAGTTCTGATACTAATGTTGTGCCCTCAAAGATTCCCAAGACTTACATCAGGATATAGAGGAAGAAGCCTAAGGAAGGAAAGAAACAGAAAGTAAAGGTCACCCCTCCGGCAGCCCCAAAGGAAATTTTGAAGGAGAGGAAACCCACAAAGAAGAGGAAACCGGTTAAAGAGTCTACTTCTACTCCCGACAAGAAGAAGAAATCAGATATAGATATGGCTCTCAAATCTAGTAAGAGTATTGAAGTCATTCCTCCTCACTCAGTTGTTGAATTGATTGATCAAATAACTAAAGATGGAATTTTGAGTAATATCCAACATTACTATGTACATATGGATGATAAGGAACAAATGGAGATTGAGGAAGCAGTTTTTTTATACTTACATATATATAAGAAAGCATTACTTGAGATTGAAAAACAAATACTGGGAGATTTGTACAATAATCTAGATCCTAAGAGATTGTCTGCAGTTGAAGAGGATAAATACATAAGGATGCAAGAGTTATTGATTGTTTGTGGTGCAATAACTGATGAGGAGTTGTAGTAGTGTCTGGAATATGCAAATAAAACAATTTTCCAGAGAAGACACTAACATGTGAGTCTAATGGTAGGTAGAGTAAATGAAAGTTAAGGAGACCCACGAGGCATAGGTAAAATTCTTCGTAGATAAACCTGATTTCTTTACTCCACTGGTATTCCCTCCTAAGTATGGTATTCAAGACATCTCAATTGATGGTAAGGGGAAAGGTATATTAGGTTTAGATTCACCAATTTTGGAACATAAAATAATAGAGGATATTCCTCTAGCAATACACCTGTATATAATATAGAGAAACTGTTAGATAACACTGAAGTTGTGCATGGTAAGTAGGATACATCAAAACAAAACATTCCAGATGTAGAGGTTATTGATGTGGATACATACAATAAACAGGTTGAGGATATTGAACCTCTCACAACAAATGTACATACAAAAGAGGTTAAGGTTGAGAAGGTTACTGCACCAAGTGGCGAAGCCACCGATGCTAGTCAGCAGGTTGGAGAGTCTAGTAATTCATTGTTGGCACTTGGCTCATCCAGTCAAGTTGATTTTGGATAGAGGAATATTGAGCAATTGAGAAGTTTTGAATTGAGGTATGTTACAACTCAGAAGTTAAGGAATGAAGGAATAGAAGACAAAAAAGTCATTGAGAAGGCCATTCTAGTTCTTGAGCATCTAGTTCCAAGATACACTAGTTCAGTAGCTAGCCCCTCTGGTAAGCTTAAGAGTTTGTCAAAACACATTACAAAATAGTTTCATACTCTTCAACAGATATCAAACGGATAGTTAATAGAGAGGTACAATGCAACTAGGAAGGTTACCTATGACAGTATGACCACATCAGACAATGTCAAGATGACAAAGCAACTAACAAAGATTGATGATGTTCTTAATCAGTGTAGTTGTATATATAGGTCTTGTACTAACACAAAAAAACTTACAGCTAACCTGGAGGTAAAAATAAAAGCGACAAAGGTCCAGTTGGAACATCTGACCAACAATTTTGATGGTACTCAGTCATTGACCAACGCTATTGATGGTCAAATTTTGGTTACAAAATCTGAGATATTAACCTTGGAGAAAGATATGGACAGATTAATCTAGTGAGCAAGGGAATTGAGAGGATTGGTTAGTCCCTGGTTGAACACTTTGTTACTTCATAAGTGAGAAAGTGTAGAATTGATGAATATGTTGGTATTATGGATGTGTTGCATTGGTTTTGTCATCGATGTCAACACTTATCTTTGGTTATGTTCACCGGCATGTTCAGTGACTTATGCACAATCACCGATATCTGGTTCACCAGCAAGTTATATTGTTCACCGACACTAAGGATGACTTGGAGATTACTTGGTTATGTGGAAGAAATTGTTTGGACACTTGGTTTTTGTGATTTTATTATTGGTCTAATCGAGTTTGCATATTTGTTGTTACCGGCAAATAGGTCTAAGTTATGGACCGGCAAGCGTTATCTATTCCAAATCAGCACGACATGTTATGGAGATGATTTATTATTATTGTAAATGCATTGAGCTGACATGATGCATCACATATTGATTCACTTGTAATTGATTTAATTGTAATATTCTTTGTAAGCTGACCTACACATTTGGTCTTAGGTTTTGATATATATGTAAGATCTCATTTGTGAGATTATGTAGAAAAGGTGTGAAGAGGATTGTAATAAGGTATATGCAAATATAAGTAGAGCTATACATGCAGACATCATTTGAATATTAAAGGAAGGTATGAAGAATTAAATCTGAGCTTAACCGGTACTGAATCCAGCATATGAAGATGTTATTTTGAGCAGTACATTATCATTGGATTTAACCATCCAATTGTAGTTAGTGTGACTCCCATTTTGTGATTGAGCAATGAGCTCTAAGCAGTTGGCCTTTCTGCATGTACAGACCCCATATTGTACACACATACTATCTATAGTAGTATCATCTGATTATGGTTAAGATTTCCCACTATGGTTTTTCCCCTTACAGGGTTTCCACATACAAATCTCTGTGTTATGTGTTGTGGATGTTATTTGTCTTTCTGTTTCATGCATTGAACCTTACCAATATTGCAATTAACTGTTAAACTATCAACCGACGTAAAGTTTGGTTTATCGGTATTATGCATTATGTTTGGTTAAGTTATATTTGGGTTGAAATTAATAGACAATTGATTCACCCCCCCCCCTCTCTTAGTTACCTCTGGGTCCTAACAAAATAAACCCACACCGACCAACCTAACTAACAAAGAAATTCATGCATACATTCTTAATGGGTTTGTATCTATTTTGGGAAGATTGAAAACCGGTTGTGATACTTACTTATGATTTTTGAAGGGTGGTTACCCAGATATATTCAAGTACATCTAGATCTGGTAAACACATTTTGATTTCATTCTTTCATTCATTTTCCCCAACCTTTGTCATTGATGTCAAAGGGGGAGTGGTTGTTGTGAAAAATGTTAAGGGACATAAGAAGTAATGTATAGGTCAGGGGGAGAAGGGTCAATTTTGGTCACTAGTTTTGGGAGGAACCAAGACAACACTTCAGCGATCCATTTTTTCATATGAGTGTTGTGATCAATGCCAAAGGGGGGGATTGTTGGCAATTGGCACTCATCTGGTTTAGTTGTGTTGTCATTTATGGAAAAACACATCATTTCAGGTTGGACACTTAACCGGTACTCACTGGTATTTGTGATTCTACAACCAACATTCAAGTCATCTCGTAGACAAGGGAAAATGGCAAACTAGGAACCAGTATATGAGGCTGACAAAGGAGAATGATCTGACGGGTTTACACAGCAACAATCAGCGACATCGGTCATGAAGTTTAATGTATTTAATTTTGTCTAGGTTGATATGTAAATAAATTGTAATATCCTTGTAAGCCAACATAATGCATTCATATTTATGTTTGGGAAGGGTATTTAAGTTAGTCTGGTTAGGTTTATATTGGAGAGATATACATAGAGAGAAGGAATATATAGTGATGTGATATTATGCGAGCAATGTTGATCGACTAAATGCAAATATAATATTCTATAGTCGGTCTTGGTTATTGATTTAGAGGTTTGGGATGCGAAGTAAATTAATGGTAAATGAGGACACAGTGAAAACCAGTATAGACAATGCCTGAACCGAAACTCATCCAGCATAGTAGATGCATTCTCTGAGTTCAAAATTTTGTTTGTAAACTAGTATTTGGTGTTTGTAGTTAGTGAGGCTCCTTTTGTGATGAGCAGTGCGCTCTAGGCTATTGGCCTTCCTGCATGTGAAGGCCCCTATTATAATATTTATTCATTTGGCTAGTGGATAGATATTGTGGGTCACCAATCCCACCGTGGTTTTTCCTCTTTGAGGGTTTCCATGTATAAATCTCTATGTTATGGTGTATGTTCTTGTGGTTGTATCATTTCTGCTTACTGTTATATTATTTTATGGTTACCAGTTACTGAATTACTTTGTTAATAAGGTTAAAATTGATTTCACTAGTAGAACACTGATTTGCCCACCCTCTTAGTGTTCTTGGATTCCAACAGCTATATGGAAGAACCAGATGGAAGTGCACTTTAAATGTCTTGGAGAAGATTATTGGAAGATTACAAAGAATGTCTATTATGCTCCTCTGAATGGACAGACTACTCCTGATGAGGTCAAGGAAGTTGAACATAACATTAGAGTGAAGGAAGCATTTCTTAGTGCCCTAACTGATTCTGATATGACAAATGTAATAGGACTTCAGGCCGCACATGTGATATTGGAGAAGCTTGAAATCCTGTATAAAGGTGATAAACAAGTGAAAGTTTCTAAGTTACAGAGTTTGAAAGGAAAGTATGAGATGCTAAAGATGGGATATGATGAGAACATACACTCTTTCATGGATAAGGTAAATGACCTTGTCCTAGGTATCAAATGTGCCGATGGAACCATTGAGGAAGATGAAATTGTTGCTAAGGTGATGAGATCTTTACCTCCTGCCTACAAACATAAGGTTGCTGGTTGGAAAGATTGTCGCATTTGAGCTAAGCAAATTTGGAGAATCACATGGAAAGTTTGAGACAACATTTAGAGCATCAAAATCTATATCCGAAAAGAAAAATTATGATTCTGATGAGTGCAAAATATCTAGATATCAGTGAGAGAGAAGAAAGATGGAAGAGCAAGAAAAAGAGCTGGATGAGCTTGAAGCATTGATTGCCTAGAGATTGCCTAAAGGAGCTGGTAAGTATGATGGAAAAATACCTTTTAAATGTTTCTCTTGCAACAAGATAGGATATTTTACTTCAAGATGCCTGGAGAGAATGGCTAAGTATGACAGACATGATAGGTTTGATAAGCATGATACAAATGATAGATATGCAAAGAATGAGAAGTATGATAAGCCCTACAAGCCTCACCAGAAGTATATGAATTAGAAGAATTGTTATTATTCCATTGATGAAGGTGTTATAGATGAAGAATCAGAAGGAGATGAAGTTGTGTTTATTGCCATTAAGGAAGATGGACCGATACCTGTTGATTCCACAAGCTACAATATTGAGGAGAAAGCTTTAGTTGCTAAAGTTGAAGAGAAAGGTGAATGGGTGATTGACAGTGGCTTTTCACATCATATGACTGTTGATAAAAGAAAATTTGTGAGTATGGAAATGTATGATGGTGGAATAGTAAGATTTTGAGATGACAAATCATGTGCGATCCATGGAAGAGGTTCTATTTCTTTTGATGGTAAGCATAACATTGTTGATGTCTTGTATGTTAAATGTTTTAAGCATAAACTTTTGAGTTTTGGAAATATGTACAATTCAAGAATGGAAAATGAAAGATCCTAAATGCCTCTGGTATACAGATTCATCTAGAACTAAGAGTGAAGGTAATATTTTTCATTTGAATTCTGATGAGAAAAGTTGTTTGATTGCTCAGATTGATGAGAGCTAGTTGTGGCATAGGAGAATGTGTCATGTTAATTTTGATTCAATGATTAAGATCTATTCTACACTAGCTGTCAAAGATTTGCCTAAGATTGTTAAGCCTGCTAGTCTGGTATGTAAGGAATGACAGTTGGGTAAGCAAGCAAGGATTTCTTTCAAGAGCAAGTAGTATACATCAGATGGACTACTAGATCTTGTGCATACTAACCTATGTGGACCTACAAATGTTAGAATAATGTAGGGTGATAGATAATTTATGTTGCTAATTGATGATTATTCCAAGATGATGTGGGTTGTCTTTTTGAAGGAGAAATCAAAAGCATTGTATAAATTCAAGATATTCAAAGCTAAGGTGGAGTTTGAGTCTAGTTTGAAGGTAAAGTGTCAGAGATCTGATAGAGGTGGAGATTTCTATTCCAGTGAGTTCAATTCATTCTATGAGAAGCATGGGATTAGAAGACAATTATATGCTCCTAGAACCCCTCAGCAGAATAGAGTTATTGAAAGGAAGAACAAAATTGCCTTGGATGTTGCAAGGACTATGTTGATTGAAGACAATGTTCCAAAGATCTATTGGAGAAAATCCATTAGCACTGTTCTTTACACATTCAATAGAGTTCACATGAAAGGTGATACTGGTAAGACTCCTTATGAGTTATGGTTTGGTCATGTTCCTGCTGTGAGATACTTCAGAGTATTTGGTAGCAAATGTTATATAAAGAGAGATGAGGATATAGGAAAGTTTGATGCTAGAAGTGATGAAAGAATTTTTCTTGGGATATTCCACAAAGAGAAAAGCCTATTGATGCTACAATAAGAGACTAAGAAAGATAGTGGAAAGTGAAAATGTGAAGGTGGATGAGAACCTTGGGAAAGAGATCTGAGAATGTGGTTATGATGATGGAGAACATGTTTTTTTTGCCCTTGTTTTGATGTAGGAGCATCCCCGGTTCATAGCAATCTTGCATCAACCAAAAATATTTTCCTTTCTATTTTCCTTTTTGTTTCCAGTTACAAAATTTCTTAATGTGTCTCTTGGATTTGGCTCATCAGATCCTATGGAGTTAGATTTTACTCGAAGACTTCATCATCTTCCTTATTTTCAAACTACGGAGCAATTGGATCTTTTTCTGACAAGTTAACGCTATTGGCTTCCATGACAGTTTTCTTTTACCGGTTGACAATTTCCTATTACCAGTTGCCTGGAACTATTTGCATTGGTGATCTACTAGACCCCTTCCAAAGCTTGTGGATCCCTGAGCATTGATTTTTATGTTCCTTGGCATGTGGCCGACCTTTTCCCATGATCTACACTTCATCCTTTGGATTTTACGGAGGAATATCTTGGCAGAGGCTGACCTTGTTGGTTTTACATGTTAGGTCTTGTTCTTCAGGCTTTGATCCCTTTTTGGGCCCACTGGATCCTATTGGATCATATAAATCATTATGATTGAGCATTGGAATATAATGAAGTAGTTAGACTGAGCGTAGAAGATAGATCTTAATATTGAAGATCCTAGTTGTGACCTATTCTGTACTTTGAGCATGTTTCGGTAGGTCTGTGAGTCGGCTTCTATAACTCAGTTGTTACCAGTTGGTTGTAATCTATTTTCATGAAATAAAACAATCTATTTTGCATTGCCTCCATCATATCCTTGTGTTTCTGTTGTGTTTACTCTTGCTGATAGGTCCAGATTGATCTCTTTGAGGTCCCTCCTAATCGGTAACTGCTTCAAGTGGTATCAGAGCGATTTTTCATTCCAAAGGTTGCGTGTCATAAGATTTTTGTTGTAGGGTGGAAGACTGTGGATCCGACCTACAGATACAGAGGAATGGTGTAAAAGATGGTGCAAAGTGGAACTAGGAATGGTGGAGGGCATGGAAATGTAGACCCTGCTGTGATGGAAATATTGTGAGCGATAGCCGCCTAATTGGAAGCCATGAAGATAGCCCAAAGAAGAGGCCGACACATTGAAGATGTAAGTGAAGATGACAGAGAAGAAGCCCAGGTAAAACAAGTAAACCCACCAATGATTGATCCATATGAGGAAAGGTTTTGAGGGTTTTGAGTAGGGTGAATACTAAACCTCATTTTACCCCACTAAAATATGATGGAAAATTGGATTCGGATGAATTGATGGATTGGATCTTGGAGATGGAGAAATATTTTAATTTTGAAAACACTACAGATGAAAGGAAGGTGAAATATGCATGTACCCAGTTAAAGGGTCATGCATCTCTTTTGTTGGAGCATTTGTAGGTTGATAGACAGAGAAGAGGTAAAGAGAAGATCAAGGCATGGGATCGGATGATTGCTAAGTTGAAGTCAAAATTTATGACAACTGATTATAAAGTGAATCTATTCCGGAAGGTGCAGAATTTGAGACAGAAGGAATCTAGTGTGAAGGAGTACACCAAAGCATTTTACAGGTTGAATATCAAATCTGGACATGTTGATGATGAAGTTGAACAAGTTTCAAGATATTTGAATGGATTGCGGGTGTCTATTCAAGATTAACTTAGTTTGATCAAATTACAGAGTGTTGAAGAATATTACTAGTATGCCCCAAAGGACATGAGCAGTGGCAAAGAGGGAAAGGTGGAAGGTTTACTAGGAGGAAGATTTCTAGGAGGAAGAGGAACCTGTATAGATTAGAACAAGGAAAAGGAAGTAAGCAAAGAAGGTATTTCATTACGGAAAGATGATAGAAATTTCTATTGGAGGAGAGAACCGGATGGCTACCAAAATGAGAATTTTGGAAGACAAGACAAGAGAATATTTAGAGGAACTTGCTATAAGTGTGGAGGAGAAGGACATCATGATTTCGAGTGTAAGAAGATAAAGAATACTGGAAGAGAAAAAATGGTGGAATAAAACCCCATCAGATCAAACAATAAATCGGAAGATGGAGAATTGTTGATGATGAGGAGAGCTTTGTGTCATACCGAGAGAGATGAAGAGCCCTTGCAAGGAAGAATCTGTTCAAGACTAGATGTAAGGTATCTGATAAGTGTTGTAAAGTTGTTATTGATAGTAGTAGTTTAGATAATCTTGTTTCAGAAGAGATGGTGAATAAGTTGAATTTGGAGAGATTGAGATAGCATGGATTCAAGATCAACATAAGTTGTTAGAAAGTGAGAAATGTTTGGTGAAGTTGAAAATTAGGAATTATCATGATGAAGTCTTGTGTGGTGTTATGCCTATGGATATTTGTCATCTTTTGTTGGGTAGACCTTGGTAGTTTGATAGACATGCAGTACATGATGGGAGGAAGAATACATACACTATTATGGCCAATGGGATGAAGAAAACCTTCTTGCCCCTGGAGGAACCTTTGAAGAATGAAGTCTATACAAATGCTAGAATCTGTTTGGTAGATGGAAGCAAATTCCTAGATGGATTGAGACATGAGAATGTGTGCCTTACCTTAATTCCTAGGAATAATTCAGAGCATGAAGAGGAACAACCAAAAGAGATAAAAGATTTGTTGATAGAATACGAAGACATCATTTCAGATAATGTGCCTGATGGATTTCCACCCGTGAGAAGTATCAGTCATTGCATGGACCTGGTTCCCAACGCTAGTTTTCCTAACAAAGTTGCACACCGGATGACATCAGAATAGAATGAAGAGATGAATAGACAAGTGCAGGAGCTGTTGAAGAAAGGTTTGATCAGAAAAAGTTTGAGCCCTTGTGTAGTACCAACAATATTAACAACTAAGAAGAATGGAGAGTGGAGAATGTTTATCGATTCTAGAGTAATAAATAAAATCATAATGAAATACCAGTTTCAATTGCCTAGGATGGATGGCATAATGGACTATTTGAGTGGAGCCAAATACTTTACAAAGATAGATTTGAAGAGTGGATATCATTAGATCACGATCATAGAAGGAGATGAGTGGAAGACAACATTCAAGACAAATGAAGGACTGTATGAATGGTTGGTGATGCCTTTTGGGTTAACTAATGCACCGAGTACTTTCATGAGGCTAATGAATCAGGTATTGGAGAAATTATTGGGTAAGTTTGTTATTGTATATTTGGATGACATTCTGATTTTTCAATAAGACAAAAGAGGAGCATTTGTTGCATTTGAGACAAGTTTTGCAGAAGTTGAGAGAAGAAAAGTTGCTAATAAATATTAAGAAGTGTACTTTCAAGAAGGATGAGTTAGTCTATTTCAGATTTGTGATATCTGAGGATGGTTTGAAGATGGATGCTGAGAAAGTAAAAGCAATTATTGAGTGGCCTACACTGGAAAGCATTGGAGAGGTAATCATTTTATGGATTGGCTAGTTTCTACTAGAAGTTCATCAAAAATTTAAGTTCAGTTTGTAACACTATAACTGAGACCATGAGGGGAGATCGGAGAGAATTCAAGTGGACCATCTAAAAAAACAAAATTTTTGAACTATTGAAGGAAAAAGTGACTGAGCGGCCTGTGTTAGCTTTACTGAATTTCAATAAAGTATTTCAAGTGGATTGTGATGCAAGTGGAACAACAATAGGAGAAGTCTTGAGTCAGGAAGGGAGAGAAGTAGCTTTATTTTTGTGAGAAATTGAATGATGCCCAGAGGAGATATTTAGTGTATGATCAGGAGTTTTATGCCATAATTCAAGTCTTGAAGAAGTGGAGACATTACTTGTTGCCTAAAGAGTTTGTGTTGTATATGAACCATGAAGTCTTGATGTATTTGACCAGTCAGAGTAAGTTGAATCAGAGACATATGAGATGGGTAGAATTCTTGCAGAGTTATACCCTTGTGTTGAAGCATAAAAGTGATAGATCTAACAAAGTTGTTGATGCATTGAGTAGGATAAGGAATTTTCTAATAGAGATGAGAGTGAAAATATTATGATTTGAAGAATTGAAGACTTTGTATGATGATGACCCAGATTTTACAGAACCTTGGAGAGCATGTACAGAACTGGTTATGGTAGATAGAAGCAAGTGGTTAGATTACTTCATTCAGGATGGGATTTTATTTAGAGGAGTTCAGTTGTGCATACCTAAGAGTTCTATGAGGGAGAATCTGATAAAGGAGAAACATAATGGAGGATTAGCCGGATATTTTGGTATTGACAAAATAATAGCATTGGTGAGTGAGCAGTATGTTTGGACCCAGATTTATAAGGATGTTGAGAAATCTGTGCAAAGTTGTAGAGTTTGTCAAGTTGCAAAGGGTAGTAGTTAGAATGTGGGATTGTATAAACCCTTGATAGTACCAGTAATACCTTAAGAGGATATAAGCATGGATTTCATACTTGGATTTACTAAAACACTGCGAGGGTATGCTTATATATTTGTGGTAGTGGATAGATTCTTAAAGATGGCTCATTTCATACCTTATAAGAAGACGTCAGATGCATTACATGTAGCAGACCTATTTTTTCAAGGAAGTAGTGAGATTGCATGGATTACCTAAGAGCATAGTTTCAGACAGAGAAACTAAGTTTGTTGGCTATTTTTGGAGAACACTTTGGAAGAAGATGAAGACAGATTTAAAGTTTAGTTCTACTTTTCATCCATAGACTGATGGACAGACATAAGCAGTTAATCGGAGCTTGAGAAATTTGTTGAGATGTTTAGTTGGAGATAAAACCAAAAGTTGAGATTTGATCCTTGCACAAGAAGAGTTTGCCTACAACAATTCAGTAAACAAGAGTACCGGAAGAAAACCTTTTGAGATTGTCACTGGAGTGCATCCTAGAGGTGTATCTGAATTAAGAGATATTAGCAATGAAGACTCGAAAAGTTCAGAAGAAGAAGATTTTGAAGATCACATGATAGCCTTGCATATTTAGGTTAAGAAGCATTTGAAGGACATGAAAAAAAAGTATAAGGAGAAGGCATATGAGAAGAGGAGACATAAGGAATTTGAAGTTGGTGATGAAGTGATGGTATATCTGAGAAAAGAAAGATTCCCAATTGCAACTTATAACAAATTGCAGATGAAAAAGTTTGGACCTTGTAGGATTTTGAGGAAGTTCAGTTCTGGGAATCTTTATGAAGTGGAGTTACCGGATAGTCTGAGTATTTCACCCGTGTTTAACATTGAAGATCTTCATGAGTATCATGAACCAAAATTTAGTGAGGACAATATTGTAGAATTGGAGAAACAGTTACCTTGGAAGGAACCTGATTAGATTGAAGACATTTTGGACAGTAGGATTGGGCGAAGTACCTGAAGAAGTCAGTATAAAGAGTATATTGTGAAGTGGAAGGATAGACCAGTTGAAGATTCATCTTGGATTTCTCAGGTAGAGGTAGATCGCCTTGGTTTTCCTTTGACCCCAGCAAAGTGAGAGACTCACTTTTTCAATAACCCTAGATGTCTGATGCAGGAGCATCCCCGATTCATAGCAATCTTGCATCAACCAAAAATATTTTCCTTTCTATTTGCAGTTTCAACATTTCTTTATGTGTGTCCTAGATTTGGCTCACCGGATCCTATGGAGTTGGATTTTACTTGAAGACTTGATCAACTTCTTTATTACCAAACTATGGAGAATTTGGATCTTTTTCTGGCAAGTTATCGCTATCAGTTTCCATGACAATTTCTTGTTATCGGTTGACAATTTTCTGTTACCAGTTGTCTGGACCTATTTGCATTGGTGATCTACCAGACCCCTTCCAAATCTTGCAGAGCCCTGAGCATTGATTCTGATGTTCCTTGGCATGTGGCCAACCTTTTCCCATGATCTACACTTCATCCTTTGGGTTTTCAAGAGGAATCTCTTAGCGGAGGCTGATCTTGTTGGTTTTACACATTAGGTCTTATTCTTTGGGTTTTGATCCTTTTTTGGGCCAACTGGATCCCCTTGGATCATATAAATCATTGTGATTGAGCACTAGAATATAATGAAGTAGTTAGACTAAGCATATAAAATAGATCTTAAGATTGAAGGTCTTGATTGTTACCTATTATGTACTTTGAGCATGTTTTAGTAGGCCTGTGAGTCAGTTTTTGTAACCCAGTTGTTACCAATTGGTTGTAATCATTTTTCATGAAATAAAAAAATCTATTCTGCATTGCCTCCATCATACCCTTGTGTTTTGGTTGTGTTTACTCTTGCTGACAGGTCCAAATTGATATCTTTGAGGTCCCTCCTAATCGGTGATTGCTTCATGTTCAGACTGAAGAACCTAAGTAAAATGATCTGGTAGAGATAGTTAATCTAGATGTTGTTGCTGATGGTGAAGAGGTGTAGGAACTTGATAATCAGAACAATCAAAAGACTTTGAGATATGTAAGATTGAACCATTCTAGAATTTAGATTAGTGGTGATAAGAATAAAGGCATAATGACTAGAAAAAGGTTATCTGCTGAAGAAGTGTGTTTGATTTCTAAAGTTGAACCTAAAGATGTTGCTGAAGCTTGTAAATATGAAAATTGGATGAGAGCTATGGAAGAAGAACTAGATTAGATCGAAAAGAATAACACATGGGAACTTGTGCCTAAACCTAAGGATAAGAATGTTATTGGTACTAAATGGGTATTTAGAAACAAATCGAATGAAGCTAGTGAAGTTGTCAGAATTAAAGTGAGACTGGTTTGCAAAGGGTATTCTCAAAAAGAAGGAATTGATTATGGGGAGACATTTGCTTTGGTGGCGAGACTTGAAGTTGTTAGAATGTTGCTTGCATATGCTGCTTATAAAGATTTCAAGGTATATCAAATGGATGTCAAATCTTCCTTTTTGAATGGTGATCTTGAGGAAGAAGTCTACATTGAGAAACCTGATGGGTTTTCATTATTAGATGATGGAGACATGGTATGTAAACTAAAGAAATCTCTTTAAGGATTGAAGCAAGCCCCTAGAGCTTGGTATGCTAGACTAGATAAATATTTACTAGAGCATGGTGTGCTACTGATAGTAATCTATATTTTAAGATAGAGAATGATACTATCTTGATTGTTGAAGTCTTTGTTGATGATATTATCTTTGGAGGTAATGATGACTTGAGCATGAAGTTTGTTAATGATATGCAGAAAGAATTTGAGATGTCTATTATAGGAGAGATGAATTTTTTATTAGGTTTGCAAATTTGATAGATAGGAAAAGGTATATTTATATCTCAATCTAAGTATATGAAGGAATTGCTAAGGAAGTTTGGGTTAGATGACTCCAATACAGTTGGAACTCGTATGGTGGCTGGTTGTAAATTGTCTAAGAATGATGAATCTTCAAAAGATAATCAGTTTATACAGATCTATGTTTGGTGGACTGCTATATCTTACTCAGACTAGGCCAAACATCATGCACACTATGTGTATGGCTTTTAGATATCAAGATGATCCAAAAGAGAGTCATATCATTGCTATTAAGAGGATATTCAGATACCTGAAAGGGCCTATGGAATATGGTTTGTGGTATCCGAGGAATGATGATTTCACGCTATGTGCTTACCCTAATGCAGATTAGGCTGGTGATGTAGTCAACTGGAAGAGCACTACCAGTGAAGCATTCTTTTTGTTAAAGAAATTATTTTCATGGGCTAGTAAGAAACAAGATTCAGTGTCCTTATCTGCTACTGAAGCTGAGTACATTGTTGTTGCTAGTAATTGCACGCAAGTAGTCTGGATGAAGCAAATGTTGAAAGACATCAGAGTTATTTATGATGAGGCTGCTGTCATTTACTATGAAAATTCTAGTGCTATTAACATTTCAAAGAATCTGGTGCAATATTCAAAGACTAAGCATGTGTCAATAAAATATCATTACTTGAGAGAGCAAGTGAAGAGAAAGTGAAGATGGAGTATGTATCTAAAAAGGAAAAAATAACTGATATTTTCACTAAGCCTTTTCCTGCGAATACATTTGTCTATTTGAGAGATAAGTTAGGGGTATCTCTCCCTTCTGATGAGAACTAGATGCATTGAGTTGTATCAATCCGGTGGACTGCAGAGCCATATTCTTTTATCCGAATTTGTGAGTTGGTGTTGCTACTCTTGTGGAGTAGTCTGTGTTTTAGGGGGAGAGATTCTTGAGATTCATGAGTTTTTTTAGGAGAGGGGTTTTGGTTTTCTATTTTGAGATCTTTGGCATTGTTGTCAAAGGGGAAGAGAGATCATGTAAAAAACTTCTTTATATGTCTTGATCTTTGGGGGAGTTTGCTGGAGATATCTTCTTTCTTTGCATTAACTGTTTTTCACATTCATATGTTGCCATCAATGCCAAAGAGGGATATTGTTGGATATTGTTGGTCATTGCTACTACTAGGATATTTTGTTGTCATTGATGTCACCATATTCTTGTGATTTGATCCAGTGTGTGCTGATTGGGAAGATCTTATGATCCGATTTGCAGTGTTGTTTTTTTTATCACTCTATTGCAGAGTTCAGTCTTTCCTCCGGTATATTCCAGTGTGATAAGATCTTGTGCTGAGATTTTGGGATATTGTTTGGGATGGTCTTGTGTATCTTTATTTCAGATGGATCATGAGTTGGTGCTCCACAAGTTATCTTTCTTCATGACAATTGCTGATTAGTTGTATTCCTAAGCTTTAGTTGTTGATCAATGAAGATTTGATAAGTGGTGTTGGCACAACTGTTCTTATTGATTCTAACATTCTTTTTGGTATTTCCTAGTCATTTCCTATTTTTTTTGGTGATCCACATTGATCGTTGTGTGAGTTTTTTATGGTTTCTGTGAACCGGTGATGATTTTTGTGTTATGCAGTATTTCGGGTGGTGTAGCATGTTGTGATTGATCTTTGGAATTTATTTTAGGACCATGTTATGTCATGTAAATCATTATATTGGTCCGATGGTCAATATTTGTATAGTGTGATGTAATTTTGTAACTAAGGGTTGAGGGTTTAGCCGACCTTGTTATCAAGGTTGATGATTTGTATATATAGGTGATATATTCATGTAATTTAGGCGTTGATGTTGTGTTTACATTATTAGAGAGTGGTGTATGTGCGAACAAGTGATTTATCCTTTGGTATTGTGATTGTGTGGAGATTGGTGTTGCTGAGCAGACAACTATGCTTAACCAGAACTGTAATCAGGCATTTGGAGATGTTATTCCTTCAGTTAGTTTCTTTTGGATTATAACTGAATCTTGTTGTAAGTTAGTGAGACTTCCCTGAGGGTTGTAGCCTTCTAGGCCATTATCGTTTGAGTAGTGAGCTCTAAGTAGTGTGCCTAAATGCATGTGAATTCCCCATTGTAATATTCCACATACTACTACAGAGTATCATCTTACTGTGGGTAGGTTCCCACCGTGGTTTTTCCCTTAACTGGGTTTTCCACATCAAAATATTAGTGTTAGTGTTGTGTTGTTAATTTTCTTATCTTTATTATTGTTGCAGTGTATCAGATCTATTTTTGTGATTATGTTTGCTAATCTGGTGAAGACTGATTCACCCCCCCCCCCTCTCAGTCTTCCTCCTCTTTGTTGCTAACATTGAGTACATTGCTACTGCTAGTAATTGCATTCAGGTAGTTTGGATGAAACAAATATTGAAAGATATCAGAGTTACCTATGATGAGCCTACTATCATATATTGTGACAATTCCAGTGCTATTAATATGTCAAAGAATCCAGTGTAACATTCAAATACTAAACATGTATCAATCAAGTATTATATCTTGAGAGAAAAAGTTAGTGAAGAGGAAGTGAAGCTGGAGTATGTGTCTACAGAGGAACAAATTACAGATATTTTCACAAAGAATTTGCTTCCAGACACATTTGTCTATTTAAGAGACAAGTTAGGGCTATCCACACCTCCTGATGGGAACTAGATGCAATGAGTTGCATCAATCTGGTGGACTTCACAGTCTTATCTTTTTGTCTCGATTGATGAGTTCATGTTGCTCCTCTGATGGAGTAGTCTGTTTGTGGTTCAGTTGAGTTGATTTGTCTATCTAAGGGGGAGAGATTGGTATTCTATTTTGAGAACCTCTGTCATTGATGTCAAAGGGGGAGAGAAAGCATGTGAAAAATTGTCTTATCTGTTGTTGGTGAGCTTGGTCTTAGGGCAAGTTTGTTGGAGATGTACTCTTTCTTTGCATTGATTGTTTTTCACATCCATATGTTTCCATCAATTCCGAAGGGGGAGATTGTTGGACATTGTTGCTGCTAAGATATTATGTTGTCATTGATGCCAACATATTCTTGTGATTTACTGATCCAGTTTGCTATTTGGTTTTTCTAATCAGTACTTTGCAGAGTTTGGTATTTCCTCTGGTATATTCTGGTGTGATCAGATCTTGAGTTATGATTTTGGGAGATTATTTGGGATGTTCATGTGTATCTATATTTTACATGATATGTGAATTGGTGCTCTGTAAGCTATCTTTCTAGTCCGAGTTGTTGTTGTTTGAGTGTCTTGAGTTTCAGATGTTGATCAATGAAGATTTGATAATTGGTGTTGGTGCACCTATTGCAGATGGTTCTAATGTTCTTATTGGGGTTTCCTAATCGTGTCCTATTTGTTTTGGTGGTTCACATTGATCCGTGTGCACAGTATTGGTGATTGTGTTGATCCGATGATATTCTTTGTGTTATGCAGTATACTTGGTGGTGTAGCGTGTTGTGATTGATCTTGACATAATTTCCAGTGGTGTTGCATGTGTGAGAATTTGATTTAGGTCCATGTTATATGATGTATATGATCATATTGGTCTGGTGGTCGATCTTTTTATTGTGATGTAATTTTGAAATTGTGAGTTGAGGGTTTGGCCGACCTTGTAGTCAAGGTTGATGAATTGTATAAATAAGTAATAGTCATGTTATTTAGGTGAAAAAGGTCATGTCTGCATTATTAAGAGTGGTGTATAATCAAATAAAGGAATTCATCTTTTGGTGTGGTGTATTGAAGAAGTATTTTTGTAGGGTAGACAATTATGCTTAATCGAAACTATCATCAGGCATTAGCAAATGTTATTATTGCAGTTCATTCCTTCCGGATTGTAGTCTAGTTATTGTTGTAAGTTAGTGATACTTCCATAAGGGTTGTAGCCTTTCGGGTTATTATATTTTGAGCAGTGAGATCTAGACAATGTGTTTGAATGCATGTGCATTCCCCATTGTAATATTTTCACATAGTATTACAGAGTATCATCTTATTGTGGGTAGGTTCCCACTATGGTTTTTCCCTTAACTAGTGTTTCCACATCAAAATCTAGGTGTTGTGTGTTGTGCTATCAATTTGATTATCTTTTTTTTTTATTAGGATAAATAGTTTTGAGGGGACCAAAAACCCCATACAACAAGTTTTGGAGGGACCTACAACCCTCAAATTTTTCACGGATCCGGAACCAACAAAAGGACATTGCAGATAGATGCAACAAATCTAAACAATAGTAAAGCCACAGTCAAACCAAAAGGATAACACATTACAATAGCAGTGGAACAAGAGGCTACAAAACACAGAGCAACCAAAACTTAAAAAACAACCAGACACACTCAAAAGATAGACGAAACAAACCAAGATGGAAAAAGAAGCAGATCTAAACCACCTTATAGATATGAGAAACAGAAAAATGAGGGTTTATCTGGCACCCCCCAAAAAAACACTAGGGTTTTCCCATGCTCCCTTAACCTGTAACAGAGTCTCCATCTCATCTTTGTTGTTACTACAGTTTATCAGATTTGCATTTGAGGTTAAGTTTGATAATCCAGTGAAAATTGATTCACCCGCCCTCTTAGTTTTCCTTCATTTTTGTTCCAACACATCAATCATTTTTTACATCAATTAGGACCTTTGAAGACATTGAAGAATAATAGGAGATTACAAACTATTGATTGGCTTTTACCTCTCCCTTGTTGAATATAATGTACCACTGAGAGGGGGGTGAATCAGTGGTACCTAAAATCTTTTCTCTTTAAACCAAGCTTTGAGTACCGCTTAACGACCTAAACACTAAGAAATCAAATTGGTAAGATATGAGAGGATATCAAAAGAGGCAAATACACAAATGCATAAACCACAACACCAGATGTATGAGGAAAACCCTATATGGGAAAAACCTCAGTGAGAAATGCTGCTGGAGTCTACTGCTCCAATCCAGCCTCACAATGAAACAACAAATTACAAATGATTTAGGGAACCAACCCAAGGAGCATCAACCCCTACTGATTTTAGGGCACCAACCCCTATACCAAGCACCAACTCAATCTAATACAATGAAATACAATTTTAATCCAATGATAACACCTAGTTGCAAATGAGTTCTGCAACACCTCATCAACTGATGTCTGTTGGTTATCACCTTCCTATGTTTCACCAATCCTTCTTTTGCTAGTTATCAGATTGCTCTCTCTAATCTCTTACCGATTACTCTCTACCTCTCTTCTCTTTATAAGAACCTCACCCTACATAGTATCACACTTGGATGCCTTCTTAACCATACAATCTCTACTAGTACGCTTCATTGTTAAGATTATAACATCTTACTCGTTATTCTGTCTCTGCCAGTTAGAACCTCTCACCGGTTCATCCTACTAACTCCACACTTTAACTCTCTATGACAGAACTCTTAGTTAGATAGTCTCTCTTCCTACTCAATCTCTCTTCTTACTCTCAATTTGTATCCAACATCACCATCTTCAGTCTCGAGTTCACATATTTATATGTGAGGGTTCTTGCAAAAAGCAACATTCAAACAGTGGTGTGCTAGGGTTTTCCTATACCAACTCAATCCGTATCAAATATAATTGGATCTCCTTTTCTAGAAAGATGATCTGCATCATATCAAACAACACTACCATATCCTTTCCTTCCAATGCACATCTTCCTTTTTTAGATATCTGCAACATGCTTTTTGATGTTTCTCTGTCAATCACCTTTAATGGATCGAACATTTCCTTCAGCCAATGAGTACAAGGATCAGATCATCCTGCAAGGTCAATTCAATCATCTTGCCACTCTACCTCCATCGAGCCACAATATCTAGCCATTGTCCCATGATTTGCGGGTTCTTCATTAATATTGACATGCTTGTCAACTATCACGTCGATGAACACTTCACCAACCTTTGCATGCTAGCCACCTGGTGTCCACCTTGTCATGCTTGTCGACATCCACCTATGCTCAAAATTCAAAGTCGGTTTGACATCCTTCACTGATCAAGACTCAGTATCGGTTCAACACACCTTACTAGTATAACCTAACTTCACCGGTGGACCTTCATACCTGCTGACCTCTTCTCTGCTGATGGATCAATTTGGCCTTCCATCAAACATGCTTGTCCATCCATTGAATTAATTTACCAATTCCATTATACTTCTCTTTGTCTATCGGTGATCACATCCCTCTATTCTTCTTTGCTTCTTTGCTTGCTTGCCAGTGGTCCTGCTCTACCAATAGATGTTGCACTTAATGTGTACCAGTAACATACCTTTTATGTCTACTTACACACTCCATCATTCATACCGGTTGACATCATTACTTACTTCACCCATACCGATCACCTCTACTTACCCATCGGTGGCCATTCCATACCGATTGACATCAATGACAACATAATTCCAGCAATCTCTCTCTTTGGCATTGATGTCAACACACTTTGTTCCTTCATCTGACCCATTTGACGCCCATTTGACCGTTCTCCCCCTTTGACAACAATGACAAAGGGTCAAGGAATCCCTCCATATAGTTTATTCTCCACCGTTTATATGGTGTATTCTCTCCCTTTGATCACAATCCACTCAACCAACAACATATAAGAATCAAATGTGATTGTACTATGAGTGCTACCAATTGGGAAAGTAGATTCCCATAATTATGAAATTCTCTTGGGTATTGCTACAACAATTTCCTTCTTTTGCAGTTTGTTCTTCCAGTACACCCAAAAGTTCAAGCATACCAGTACTGCATCGTAAACACTTGATCTCCTCTTGTGTCCAACATATGGTTCAAGAGATAGGAGATGTTACAATGAACTCCCCCTGAACCATAGATCTTAATACATATTTAATTACATGAGGCAGGTGACACCACTCCTAATTTGTGTCTCAGATACTCAAAAGTGATTACCGGTAGGGGCTTGGTGTAGATATTAGCCACTTGTTCACCTATAGGGACATACTCTACCTTGACTTCTTGATCTTCCACCTTCTCCCTAAGAAAATGATATGTTGATTGCACTGGAGTCATCACACTGGATGGAGATGGGGTCAGACATCTCTACTTGAATATGCTTGAGGGTTTGCTTCATCCATAGCACCTGAGAACAACATGTGGCAGCAATAATATATGCTACCTCAGCAGTAGATATAAAAACAAAATCCAGCTTCTTGCCATATCATGAGACCAACCAGTTACCTAGGGAGAATGCACCACCACTTGTGCTCTTCTGGTCATCAATGCAACTTGCCCAATCAGTAGCAATGTAGGCATGAAAGATAAAATCCCCTTTCTTGGGATACCATAGTACATAATCAAGTGTCCCTTGTATATACCAAAATATCCTCCTGACTGCATTTACATGTGACTTTTTGGGTGCAACTTGAAATCTAGCCACCATGCATACTGCCTGCACTAAACCCAGTCTAGAAGTAGTAAGATATAACAAACTGTCAATCATAGATCTATACAATGTCTAATCCACTATTGGTGATTCATCATCCTTTCTCAACTTACATCCAGTCACCATGGGGGTACTTATCGATTTGCCATCTTCCATTTGGAATTTTCTTCAACATGTCCTAGGCATACTTGGTTTGAGAGAAAAACTCCCTTATCTCATTATGAGACTTGCAAACCAAGAAAAATGATAGCTCTCCAAGCATAGACATCTCAAATTCTATTTTCATTTGATCAACAAAGTCCTTGCATAGAGTGTCCTTGTTACCTCCAATAATAATGTCATCTACATACACAACCACAATGATCATGTGGTTTCCATCTATCTTGATGTATATATTGCTATCAGCACTCTCCTTTTTAAATCCTTGCTCCTTCAGGTACTTGTCTAGCCTTGAATACCATGCTCTAGGAGCTTGCTTTAAACCATATAGGGATTTCTTCAACTGACACATAAAGGTTTCATCATCATGAAATAGAAACCCTTCTGGTTGCTTCATGTACACTTCTTCCAAATTTCCATTGAGGAAGGCATATTTTACATCCATTTGATATACCTTATAACCCTTGTAGCCTGAAAATGATAGAAATATCCTAATTTCTTCTAGCCTAGCTACCGGTGCAAATGTTTCTTCAAAATCAATGCCATCTACTTGACAGTAACCCTTGCACACAAGTCTATCTGTATGCCTAACAATTTTACCTTCTTCATTCATCTTGTTCTGGTAGATCCATTTGGTGCCAATGATGTTCTTGTCGGTTGGTCTAGGAACTAATTCCCAATTCTTGTTCTTCTCAATCTGCTGCAACTCTTCTTCCATTGCATCCATCCATTTCTGACTTTTGCTAGCCTCATTGAATGTCTTAGGTTCCATTTCAGTCATGAGGAAAAAATTGACTTGTTCATCATTTCGGGCAAGCCTTCTTCTAGTTTGCACACCATCACTTTTATTACCTAAAATCTTCTCTTCCAAGTGGTTTTTATGCATATACCGATTAGGGACCTTATTGTATGCTTCTCCCATTTCATTGTCTGACTGAGTTTCTTCACCTTCATCACTGGAATCATCATATCGGTTCACTTGTGCTTGTCTTCCTTTATGCATATTCTCATCAACCCTTACATGCACACTCTCAATAACTCTTCTTAGTCTTTTGTTATAGCATTTGTAGGCTCTACTGTGATTTGAGTAAAAGGAAGATCCCTTCATCACTCCTAGAGTCAAAGCTACCTAAGCCATCCTGATCTCTTTTAATGAAGCATTTACTCCCAAACAACTTGAAGTACTCGACTGAGGGTTTCCGGTCATACCACAATTGATAAGGTGTCATATTGTTGTTTGTTATCAACTGTACCCTTCAAAGTATATGTTGCAATATGAGCTGCTTCCTTCCAATACATATCCAGTAAACTTGCATCATTCAACATGGTTCTAACCATCTCCTTGACTGTCTTGTTCTTCCTTTCTACCACACCATTTTGTTGTGGTGTCCTAGGGGTTGAGTATTGTCTTCTAATTCCATGTCTCTCATAGTAATCTTCAAACTCATTTGATTTGAACTCTCCACCTCAGTCGGATCTTAGGCATTTCATCTTGCATCTACTTTCCTTTTCTATCATCTTTTGGAAGATCTTGAATCTATCAAATCCTTGTGATTTATCTTGTAGGAAAGTGACCCATGTCATTCTTAAATAGTCATCAATGAAGAGCATAAAGTATCTCTTATTGGCAAGAGCTCTTGTCCTAGTTGGACCACATAGATCTGTGTGTATAAGTTCAAGTGGTCTTGAGGTGTTGTGTTCTTTTATCTTGAAGCTCACTTTAGTTTGATTTCCTTTCACACATTCATCACAAAATATGCTTACCAATTTGATGATGGGTGGTATATTTCTCACACAACCCTTTTTGCTTACTGCAACTAGATTATCAAAATTTATGTGGCCTAATATTTTGTGCCATAACCAGCTTTCATCCACTTGTCCCAACATGCATTAGGATTCAAAACATTCTTTTAGATTATATACATTTCCATTTGTCATCTTGCCTTCTGCTACAACCTGACTGATACTCTCTTTCTTTATCTGGAAACCGATAGAATCAAAGGTGCATTTATAACCTTTGCCACACATCTGACTCACACTCAGAAAATTGTGCTTCAAGCCTTCCACATAATATACATCATAAGCTTTCAATTTTCCATCAATATTTAGAGTACCTTTTCCCTTTTATCTTGATAGATGATTTCTCTCCAAACCTCACTGAGCCACCATTCCAATCTTCACGTTTGATAAATTTCTTTTTATCACCGGTCATGTGGTTGGAACAGTCACTATCTACAACCCACAAGTTTCTTCTTTCTACATGTAGGACAGTCTACACTATCAGACTTAGTTCTTCTTTGTTCTTTTCTTTCTCAACCCAAACTGATTGAGTTTCCTTCTTCTTGTCAACTACAATTTTATGCTCCAGTTTGACTACTGGTTCCTATTCAGGAGTTGTCCTCTTCTGCTTGATTTTCCTGTTTTTACAATGCTTTGGAATATGTCCAAGCTCATGACAACTATAACACTTTGCATTCATATTAAATGATGAGTTTGAAAATTTATTGTAGGAAACTGATTGACTTCTATGATTTGATCCATTACATTGATAGCAGATGACATTCATCTCCCATAGTGCAGAAAAATAGTTTCTATTTTCATAACTTGCAGTGGGCTTATTCATTAATCTATAGTTAGCTAACCTATGTCCAAATTTTTTACATTGGTAACAATAACCGTGAAAGTTTGGAACATACTGGTTAGGTTGCCTTGGTCCTGCAAACGTCTGTCTCAACGGGGTTCTTCCTTTCATGCTGCTAACTCTAGTGAATCCTTCATGATCAACCTTTGCATTTCTCCTAAGATTTGCATTCCAGTACATTGAATGTGGCCACTGGTTCATTGATTGTGCATACCAGTTTGTGTGGCGGTTTCTAACAACTTCTGCATAAGTCTTCTTACTGGTATCCTTGCTTATTGTGAATGTTTTCTTCTCTTCACCTTCACTTGAAGAGGTAAACTATATCTCCTTACCGGATGTATCTTTTCTATTTCAACTTTGTCATTCTTCAAATCCTAAGCCATCAGTATATTTAGATTGCTTCTATTTTCTCAATATCTTGTCCAAGGCTTCTGTGCTACCCTCATATTTGCTCCTCATTTTCCGTTCATCCTTACTCTTTTCAAGCTCCTTTCTAAGATTCACTATTTCTTCTTCCAGGTCTTTCCTTTTTCATCAGATCAGAGGATGTAACTTCACATATCCTCTTGGCTTCTTCCAACTGGAGTTTCAAGTCAAAAATCACTTGATTGGACTCATCCAAATATTGCTTCAGGTGATCTTGTTCTTCTGCAGTAGTAAGCTTGACTCACTTGAGATCTCTTCTTGTCTTACTTAACTCCTCAAGAGCACTTATGAGCTTGCCTTCTAGATCCACTTCAGCTTCAATGTCTTCATCTTCCTCTTCTTCTAGAACCGATTCATCTAGTGCCATAAAGAGATTAAATTCTCTTTCATCTTCATGGAAGTCATATTCTGATGCACTCTCTTCACCTGTGGCATCATCCTCAATGATATATAGGCTATTCTGCTTCTGGTAGCTTCTTCTTTCTTGCTGGTAAACTTTCTTTTCTTTGTTTTTACCGAAATATTTGCCAAAACATGTTTGTTCATTTTCACCAGTTTCATTATAGGGACATTTTGCAGCAAAGTGTCCAACTTTACCACAGTTGAAGCATTTGAGTGGTAACTTTCCTTTATACTTACTGGATCCTCTCTTGAGCTTTCTAACAAAGTTTGCCACCTCTACATCCAAGTCTTCACTAGATTCTTTCTGAGCAATATCATCCTTGCCTAGTTAAGGAGCCAAATAACTCATCCATTCTGAAGGTTTTCAGATCCTTCACTTCCTCTATGGCAGAAACCTTAGTATCATACTTAGATGTGAGAGATCTAAGTACCTTTTTGACAATAATTTCATCAACAATTTCCTCTCCAAGTACTCTAATGGTGTTCACAGTTTCATCTACTCTATGAAGGTAGTTTGCAATGTTTTCTTCATCTTTCATCTTCAAGCCTTCAAGTTGACCTCTCAGTGATTGCAGCTTGGCCTCTTTGACTTTGCCATCTCCTTCAAATAATCTCTGCAATTTATCCCATGTCTCCTTGGCGGATGCACAATGCATGACCTTGATGAACTCATTATTTGACAACCCGCTTAGATAGCATGTTTAGCCTTTGCATTGTTCTCATACTCCTTCTTAGGATCCATATCAGTGGGAGGAACACTGGGGACAATATACCTATGCTTGACAGACATCCACACATCAAAACTAAGAGGGGAAAGACAGGTATCCATTCTCTTGCTTCAGAAGGCATAGTGCGATCCATAAAACATGGGGGCTTTTGAGGGATAGTATACCCATCCTTGAGAGACATCTACACATCAAAACCAAGAGAGAAAAGATAGGTCTCCATTCTCCTACTTCAGAAGGCATAGTGAGATCCATCAAACATGGGGGCTTTTGAGGAGGCAGACTCATTTTTTTCAATTGTGTTCTTTGACCAGAATCTACGCAAGCTAGAGAAAGCTTTAATCAACTAGGAACCTAGGCTCTAATACCAATTGTTGAACATAATGTACCACTGAGAGGGGGGTGAATCAGTGGTACCTAAAATCTTCTCTTTAAACAAGGCTTTGAGTATCGGTTAACAACCTAAACACTAAGAAATCAAACCAGTAAGATATGAGAGGATATCAAAAGAGGAAAACACACAAATGGATAACCCACAACACCAAATGTATGAGGAAAACCTTATATGGGAAAAACCTCGATCAGAAATGCTGCCGGAGTATACTACTCCAATCTAGCCTCACAATGAAATAACATATTACAAATGATTTAGGGCACCAACCCAAGGAGCACCAACCCCTGTACCAAGCACCAACTCGGTTTAATACAATAAAAGATAATTTTAATGCAATGATAGCACCTAGTTGCAAATGAGTTTTGCAAGACCTAATCAATTGATGTTTTTCGGTTATCACCTTCCTCTATTTCACCACTCCTTCTATCGGTTATCAGATTGCTCTCTCTGATCTCTTACTGGTTACACTTTGCCTCTCTTCTCTTTCTTAGAACCTCAGCTTACACAATATCACACTTGGATGCCTTCTTAACCATTCAATATCTACTGGTACGCTTGACTATTAAGATTATAACAACTTACCGAATATTCTATCTCTGTCGGTTAGAACCTCTCATCGGTTCATCCTATTAAATCCACACTTTAATTGTTTGTGAAATCAGGCAGATAGTCTCTCTTCTTTCTCAATCTCTCTTCTTACTCTCAATTAGTATCCAACATCACTATCTTGAATCTCGAGTTCACATATTTAAATGTGAGGGTTCTCACCAGAAGCAACATTCAAATGATGGTATCTTAGGGTTTTCCTCTACCAACTCAATCCGCATCAAATCCGATCAGATCTCCTTTTCTGGAAAGGTGATCTACATCATATCAAACAACACTACCATATCCTTGCCTTCTAATGCATGTTTTCCTTTTTTAGATATCTGCAACATGCTTTTCAGTTTTGCTCTATCAATCACCTTTAATAGCTCGGTTGTTTCCTTCAGACAACGAGTACAAGGATCAGATTGTCCTACAAGGTCAAATCAATCACCTTGCCACTCTATCTCCCTCGAGCCACAGCATCCCACCATCATCCCATGATTTGCAGATTCTTCATTAATGTTGACCTACTTGTCAAATATCACGTCGATGAACACTTCACCGACCTTTGTGTGCTTGCCACCTAGTGTCCACTTTTCATACTTGACGACATCCACCTATGCTTAGACTGTAAAGTTGGTTTGACATCTTTCACCGACCAAGACTCACTATCTGTTCAACACACCTTACCGGTATAACTAACTTCGCCGGTGGACCTTCATTCCTATTGACCTCTTCTCTACCAATGGATCAACTCAGCCTTCCATAAAACATGCTAGTTCATCAACTGAATTCATTTACCAATTGCATTATACTTCTCTTTGTCTACTGGTGATCACATCCCTCTGTTCTTCTTTGCTTCTTTGCTTGCTTGTCGGTGGTCCTGATCTACTGGTAGATGCTGCACTTCATGTGTACTGATAACATACCTTTTCTATCTACTTACACACTCTATCCTTCATACCGGTTGACATCATTACCTACTTCACCCATACTGGTCACCACTACTTACTCACTGGTGACCATTCCATACCGGTTGACATCAATGATAACATAATGCCAACATCTCTTAGGGTTTGGTATGGTTTCATATTATTTCCATGTCTTTGTATGAGCTTCATAATATTCATTTTCAAATCTACATTCATGCTTTAGATCCATTATTTCATCTATGATATGAAGCACTTACATTTACATTTACAATCATTTAGGTTTGCTCTCCAAAGCGTAGGGTAGAACTCTAGATCTACTTTCTTGCTCATTAAGGATCTTGCATACACACAATATTCTTACACACACATTTTCAATACATTGTCAGCTATTTATGGAGGTAGAAACAACAAAACAAGGGATTTGACTAAGACAAAACTCTATATAGCCACCTAGACACCCTTTTTTAACTTGTAGGTGTAGGTACATGAATCCAGTGCATGCATGATTTTTGGAATCGAAAGAGCACACAGATACGAATCAAACCTCACAATTTGATCTCAGTCTTCAGGGACTAGGGTGTGGCGCCTTGGTTCTCTGGGTTTTTCAACATTTTTTGGTAGTTCTGCATTTTAGATCTTTAGAATCCTAGATCTAGGAGTTTTAGCCTCTTGTAGTGTCAAGGACCAAGGCGCCCAATGCTCTGGTCCTGCCTAGTCAGCTCCAAATTTTAAGCACAGGTGCACATCTGGATTCCCCTCCCTACTTTGTGTTCAGGTTCTCAGTTTCTATTCAATCAGATTCTGCATTTTTAGTTTATGTTGGCTTCATTGTTCATCTTCTAGCATTATTGGTTATTGCATCATATTTTGTACACCTCCTCTATATTACAACAAAGGAATAGAAACCCTAAGAGATATTTGTTGACTCTCTCTCCTCTACAAGTAGTCAAAGTGAGATATCTCCCTGGGCTCTTTCATATTCCAATGTGCGTATAAGAGTGGGATTAGGTCTTAGCTACGTGGTTCCACTTTTATGCATCACAAGTATTAATAATTAAAAATTACACATCATGAATGATTCAACCAGGAAACTATTTTCTTTTTGTCAAACATTACCTAGTCAATTTAATAAAAAATACTATTCCTTAACCATTAATTAAATATCTACCATTAAAAAAACACATAATTAAAAGTCGATGATAGCATTTGGATTAATAATTCAATAGTTATAATCATAGAGTCCTCGTGGTTTCCGCTCTAATATAAATCTTATCTAAAATAAGAAACACCAAGAATAAAGAAGCATAACTAATGGGTACTTGAGTAAGGATGAAATACAAATTCAATACTAAAATTATACAGTTTTATCAAAATATAGTAATTAGTGTGAGATTCAACATTTAGTTGATTGTCTCAAAAGTTTCCAATTTATTCACAGTATATCAAAGCCTTGGATTTTACCAAATGGTCAATATCCTAGAGCTAATATATTGAGCTTTTCTCTAGGTTGTTTACAAACTAGCAAGTCTAGACATGTTTATAGAAACAATGTGTGTTAGACAGCTCAAATAACCGGTGGACAACTGAGAGGGGGGGTTGATTCAATTGTCAATAGATTATATAACTTTAAGTTTTAAATCCTTATTACCGGAATACATAAACCAAATACCGGAATAGAAGATATAAAAGTTAAGCACAAATATAAACCACTAAACATTTACCAACCATCCACAAAAGATAACAGCAAGATTTGTACGTGGAAAACCCGATAAAGGGAAAAACCATGGTGGGAAGCCTACCCATAGTCAGATAATACTTTTGTAGTAAGTATGTGATTACAAAAAGAGGGGCCTGCACATGCAGGAAGGCCAACATCCTAGAGTGCACTTCTCATCACAAAAGTAGCCTCACTGACTACAAAATAAATTTAGACTACAATCCGAAAACAAGAGTGAACTGCAAGAATAACATCTCCTGTGCCTGAGTACAGTTCTGGTTAAGCTTAGTATCGGAGGTCTTAAACCTCTTTCACCAACCCAATTTGATCATCTATGATTGATCAAAACCTCTGCATATGATTACAACATTATTCACACACAGGTAATCCTATATCCCATAAACCCACGATCTATAAAAAGATCTTACATCATATTTATACTAACCTAGGACCTAAACAATTAGGTCGGCCTCTAGGAAGATAATACAATAAATTAATAACATAAACCCGCAATCCAATGATCAACCAAGTCAGCCTAAGACTAAAACAACATAATCCAATCAATAGATCCAACCGGTAACTCACCAAGATCATCCACCAACACGTTACATAAATTGGTCCATAACCTAGCAGAATAAGATAGCATTAGGTCCGATCCTAAATGCAACACCACCGATCAATAGGAACACAAACAGGATAACCAATAACATCTCGAAAGCCATCTAGAAGCCGCACCAACACCAATTATCAAGTGCATCAAAAGATCTTCAATAAAACTCTATCAGTAAAACCCTTACCATGACCAAATGGATTACTAGAACAAATGATAACTTTTGAGCCATCAAATCCCTAACCAACTGATCGTGATATGCATCTGAATAACATGAATGACATATCCAAACCAGAGCATACCAGAGCATACCGAATCAATATCATAATCCAACCTCTCTACAGGAACCTACTGGGAATCGGTAAGCAACCAAAACAGTTAGTGTTGCCATCAATGACAAAACATCAATGCAACACATAATCAATTCCTCCAATTTGCCAACAATGTGTACCCATGGATTTGATCAAAATGGTTTGCACATTCAAATTTCCACTTGCATGAGTGTTTGAATATATAATAAATAATTGATAGTGATTTGAAACACATTTGAGTGTTTTCTATGCAAGGATAACTCTCTTTTGGTCAAACCCCTAGTTTTGATGGAAGAGTTCTAGAATAGTGATTGGAAACATACCAAGCAGCCATACAGTATGTATAGTGTTGTGATTGCCAATTTCATGTAAATACCATTGTAGCATTCACATCATGTAAAAATTTTGTAATGCTTCTATAATCTAGAATTATATGATTAAAATAAGTTAAGATTTGTCTAATTATACAACTCTATATCATACAAGTTGTATATTTTAATGCTTAAATTAGAATATAATAGATATTTGAGAAAGAGTTGACCTAAACCTATCCTTCAATTTGAATTTATAGATTTAAGATTAAATTTATATCTTAAAAAAAAAATAGATAACATTATAAATTGATTTGAATACTCAAAATATATACAAATAAATCTATATTATTTTATCATTATTTAAACATAGATATATTTTCAAGCATATTAATAGAAAAATAAATCAAAAACAAACAAAACCACATCGTACAACATCTCATCCTACTAGATTCTTTAGCAGTTGTGGACAATCTAGAGGAACCAACAAAGTCATATTGGTCTCACAAAAGTTCCAATAAACCACAAACCTCACTCATGATTGTCTTCAACCATTTCAACATTTTGGTTCCATTTTTCTTCAAAACACATCAAAGTACATATTCCTTCCACTATTCAGTAGGTAAGACTTTGTGTCCCTCTTCCCCATCCTTAAAAGAAGAGGAAACGTAATGGTAGACCAAAAAATCAATTCTATATGAACCTATATTACAGTAGATCTAAGGGACGTTTAAGAAAGGAATCTGCCAAACAAATTAAATTACTGCTGCACTGAACGGTGTACATACACACCAATCTTTGGAATGAATCTACAACATGTATTGCCCGGTTCTTTGGGTCTCTTTAGTGAAAACCTTTAAGAACTCTAAATAGTTAGATTCCATTGTATTATTTTAAGGGAGAAGTAAACATGGTTGTTCAGAGATGTGAACTTATCTATAGATTATTGCAACTTGCAAAATAGTGCCCCACATATGCAAATATCTAGTTGAAGATGTGGACTAGTGGGTACCAACTTGCAATCCATTGCATGATTCATACAAGTTGCTAATAATTGAGTTTTCAAATCCATCCACGATTCCTTAGAGTTGGCTTATCCTGGTTTTCAAACCTGGCAGGAAGGGAAATTCTGATGGTTTAAATGAAGCCTCGGTTTCTAGGTTGAAGCAGATAGAAATCCTCAGTTACCTGATTTTATTTACATAGAGAAAATGTGTGGAGGAGGCGTAATATCAGGGTTGATACCCGGAAAAGCTAATGGCCGAAAAACCACTTCTAGAGCCTCATGGATAAGCTTTGACAAATTTTCAGAATATCATCTTGCTAAAGCCTTGCCTAGGCTAAATGATGTAGCAGATCTTCATTGCCAGAAAAAAGAGAAAAGTGTGGCAAGAAAAGGAAAGGAGAAGGAAAGGAGGGCACATCACATGTGGAGAGGGCTGAGGCAACGTCCTTCTGGAAAATGGGCTACAGAGATCAAAGATCCCATCAAGGGAATTAGGGTTTGGCTTGGAACTTACAACTCATCCGAGGAGGCTACGATTGTCTATGATCGTGAAGCTAAAAAAATTAGAGGAAAAAAGGCCATGCTCAACCTTTCTGAACAAGTCATTAGCTCTGATGACTCTATGAACAAGGTGAATGTTTCTCATCAATCTATGTCAAGTACAAGAAAATCTTCTAGTTATTGCCCCCAGAATAAGGAGGAAGAATATGGGTCATTCTTTTCTCAAATCAAGGTATAGAAAGAGAGTGGCTCACCCCTGATGTGCCTCAAGAAGAAGTACATGAGTTTTTGGAACATTTGGATGGTGTGTTAAATTTGAACCCTCAAGCCAACACTCCGAATTGCTTCCCAGTGGGTGTTGATTTCAATAATGGTTTGGTACAATCTCATGAATCACAAGACATAATAAGCTCGAATTCGACTGAGAGGAAGAAAACCCATGAATTATTGTGTGAATCGTCAGTCTCTTTGGATAGCATTATTGGAGAGGTATGTGAACAGAGAACTCCATTATAATCTTCTAAATCATTTGAAAGCATGGAGTGGTTGTTCGAGTGGGACATGGGTTTGTATGAGTCCCCATGTTTGTGGGGAGTGGAGAATGAATTTCTAGAGGAGGCCTACACACGAGGATTGTCGTTCCTCGAGACAGATAATCATCCTGCTGAGGCGTGGATTGAAAATTTGGAAAGCCAACTGACTGAATTTTATTGAAACCAGGTTTTATATATTCCTATATTAGCTTTCTATTTATCTCTCTAAAAGCATTGATTCTAGGGTTTCTTGTTATAAAACTAAGGTGACCAATGATGGACGCATGTTTGTGTAATGTGGTTTATTATAATGTTTAATGGTTGAGAATTTTTATTTTTAAAAGGTCGTAAGTTTAAATCTTGTAGGAGGCAGGGTATATAATTTAAATCATACATAGACATAAAAATAAATTGTATAATATTGCTGATTTTAAAAGGGTCTTTTGCTTTCTTTTCCTAATGTCTTGGACACTACAATCAATGTGAATTATAATGTCATGTAGACCTTATATAAATTGCTAAAAAAAATAAGATTTTTAATACACTAATTTTCATAACTTGCAATTTTTGTTTTAATATAATTGATGTTAATAATTCTAGATTATTATAGAATTAATAGAATATTTATTAGTTTTTGTCATTGAAGAATATAACAATAATGGATGAATAGAAACGATTTAGCTTGTTGAGCTTTTTTGTTTTCTTTTGGCAAAAGTGGCAAGCCACTGATATATTAATAATATAACTAATAAAAACTGGTTCAAGGGCTCCTGGAGGTAAGAGCCAGCAAGAAAACCTCCAATCATAGCCTGAGAATACAAATCGGGGTGGAATAGACAAAAAACCTTCCACCCACCAAAAGCCATCCCCCGAATACATGTGTGAAAAATAATTACATCAAAAGTAACTATATGCATCAAATCTGATGATACGGTTACAAACATGGACTCGTGCCAAAATACTAAAAAATATATTCAAAACCTCAACATCTCAGACTTCAAAAAATTGACCTTACCGAACTTTGAGCATCGCATTGTTCTTGTCTACCGGTAGGTTGTCCTGGCTGCCAGTTCACTGTGCAGGTAACTCTGCTACTGATAAGGGTAAACCCGTTGCGATGAACGACTAAACAATACCAGTTAGGCTATATCAGTTATGCTAAACTGGTAAGGGTATTGGTTGAGACAAATCAGAAAAGCTATACCGGATTACAATAAGTTGGTTTGTTAAATCTGGATATGCTATAGCGGATGGGGTGAACCGGTAAGGAAAAATCGACAATAAAAAATAGGGCACTTGAAAGTTACCCATGCAAAATAATCTGCGAGATCATTAAAGATTGATATGCATTAATGCAACTGACAACTTTATCATTAATGATTAACTTCATTAGTTGAGGAAAATTTGCCAAAATGAGCCCCATTCTAGTTGAGACTAAGTAAGTGTTGTCGCAACCCACATATGCTAAGAGATCCGCTTCTACAACTCTATTTGTGCTGGTAGGGAATAGAAGAGATTTTGAGAGTTGAAAACTTGCCTGAATGATCCCTAATGCTCCCTCAGTCTCAGGCTATACCGATTCAACTATACCAGTTTGCTATCCCATTTATCGAATCACTTTAAAAACTGACTTTGCTACTGGGTAAGCTAAATCGGTTGGGCAGAATTGGTAAAGCTAAACCGAAATGTTATCTTGTTTACCGGATCACTGATTAGCTGACTCTGCTACCGGATAAGTTATACCAGTTGGGAAAAACTGTAAAAGTTGTACCGGTATGCAATACCATTTAGAATTAACTTTTAAATTGGTAGCCCAATGACCTTATTGACAAGGCTATACCGGTTTACTATCCTGCAAACCGATTCATGAGATAGTTGACTATGTTATCAGTTAAGCTAAACTGGGTGGGCAGTACCGGTAAGGCTAGACCAGTTAGGCTATGCCAGTTAGGATATGCTCTATAATCACCATGAATCTGCTAGAACTGTACAATCCTTGAACACATAAGACAGATACCAAACCATTCTCATTTTCTTCTCCCTTGTTGTGTTCAGGTAAGAAGGGTTCTTCGGGAAAACCTTTGTCAGTATTAATATTGCATCCCTCAATGACTGAGCTAGATTTTGTTCAACATCAATGAGAAGGTCACTTAACAACAAGTTACCTTTTCTGAATTAATGATCTTTGAAAATAAATGGAAGTCTTCAATTTCAAGATGCATAAACATAGAATCCACTTCCAACTTATCATAACTCATATTTTCTAGGATATTTGTTGCTCTATTTTTATTTTTTTTAATCAAAAGTGGCAAGCCACTGATATATATATTAATAAGAAAACTGATTCAAGAGCTCAATAGGGAAAGAACCAGAAAGAAAACCCTATATCCTTGCTCAGATACAGTGAAGAAGAAGGAAGGAGGCTATGAGAAGAAGCAACCCGATCTAGAGAGATAAATAGGGACTACCCATAGAATGAGTCTCTTAGGGGCCAAAAAGAGAGTAACTGGTCAGGACGAGACTGAAGGAAACCAAAAATAACCAACCCCCTTAACCGGTTACCGTGGAAACTGAGAAGTGTGAATCTTCTTGTCGGAGCACTGATGAGCCATGACAACCAGTTTCTGATTATCTTGTACTGGTGCTTTGATATCGATATGATGTCCTTATGACTGGTTCATAAAAAGAAAAGCCTCCAATAATGGTACAAGTCGACAAGAAAAGAAGATGACTCCTCTACCGGTTCGGTTGCCGTTAGATTTTCCACCCATCAAAAAAGAGCATATTCTGGGTAGCAAAAAACCAAAGCCAGAATAGCTTTACTCATTCATGGTGGTGTCTTCTTGGGTCTGTATTGTAGGGGCATCGAAAGCGGGCAGAAGGGAAGTAGTCCATCCCGTGACTTCATACTGTGCCGGTACATTGAGGTCTGGAACCCTATTTGTAGTCCGACCCCTTTCCATAGGTTGTGATATTTGCAAATAAGGGTCAACATTTTCTATTTCCCAGATTTCCATTAGAGCCCCAACTTTAATTTTGACTCTGTGTACAATGTGGTCATCCAATTGTCTGCTGAATTGATGCAAGTCGTTCTTCACCTAGCGAAAATTTTGCTGCTCAAGGGCATGCTTTATTCGGTCGTAGAGTACCATGTAAGCATGGCTAGATTGAATAAAGTGATGTGGAAAGAGGCCCCCAAGGAGAGCCGACCCCTACCATAGATTATATTTTGCTAGGGCTTCATGGAATGGGGTCGGGGGACACACATCTTGTCTTACCAATTTGAAGAAAACTAATTCCAGCAGAGGAATAGATTGCAAGAGATTCAAAGCATTTGACAGAAAGGAACTAACAAGTTGATGGGGATACAAAATCCTTTTAGCTTGTGGGGATAACATCTCCTCACAGATGAAGTCTTTGACAACTCTTCTCAATTGTGGATTGTGTAATAGAAAAAGTTGGTCGAGGTCCCTATCATTGATGTATCCATGAAAATCCGCCAAAGGATTTGGAATTTGCACTGAAATCTGGTCATTCCATGACATATACTCCCAGTGAATTTGCCTGCATCCTCCACAAGAACCGTTTTCCATATTGCAAAGCATTGTGATACTTCAAAATTTTTGGCTAAGAACTGTGTGTAAGAGCAGACTGATTCCATTTATAAACAAAAATTACCATCTCAAAGTGCGATAAATGATTAGATTTTAGGATCATGTTTGCGATCCTTGCATTAATTTTGTGATTGTAATATAGTCAAGGGGATGTGTGAGAGGCCTAAGTCTATTTTTCCCCATGTGAAGTGACACATTGAGAATCCCTAGGTACTTCGCACTAAAGTTCCATACATACCATCTACAAAATGCATTTAAAAGCATAAATGCAAGTGTCCTGTCAGCCTTCTTGTTCACCAGCACCGGTTATGTGCTTGCATGCGAGTATTTAATAGGAAGTAGCTTGTGATAAGAGTGTTGTACTTTCCTTTTGTACTAATTCGAGCAATTTGGGAAAAGAAGACAGTTTAGTAGGAATTGCGATCAACTCCACAGAAATGCCATCACAGCCCATGTTTGCTAACAAGTCAGCAACAGAGTTGTGTGTGACTGACAGAGTAGTTCGAAAAAGTGTCGAGAAGATTAAAGGTATGCTTTAGAACATAAGATAGCTGTCGAGTCTTAGATCTTTTCGAGGTAATTGAGTTGACAATGACTAAAGAATCCCCTTCTATGTGTATATTGGAGAGGCCACACTTCCTTGCTAACACCAGACCGATAAGTAAGGCATTTGCTTCCACCAAGTTATTCGTATCTGGAGGGATGGGTGAAGCTTGGAAAGCACACATATTGCCAAAATGGTCTCGTATGCAAACTCCAATTCTCGATTTCCCTGGATTTCCACGAGAATAGCTGTCAAAGTTGATCTTAAAAAAATTTGGAGCTGGGGGTGTCCATTTTATGGATGACCTGTCTTTCACATGGACTGAAGACTATTTCAGGGGAATCCCTATTGGCAAAATAATACTGTGCCAATATTTTTCAATTGCCTTATCCCACCGGGTAAATGACTGGATGTCCTTGGAATTTGTAAGAGAAGAGTTTAGGATTTCTATAATCGAATTTTCCAATTTGATCAAAACTTGATCCAGAAAAGAGGATGTTTTTCTAAAGATTATTTTGTTCCTCTCCCACCAGATTGCCCAAATAATGTGAGCAAGAGCACATTTCCAAATACCTAAGAAGGTTGATGTAGAGAATAAAAGAGGCCAAGAGTTAAACATATCCCATAGTGATTTTGGAGAGGGCAACATGAGTTGGAGTTTATTCATGATGAAGAACCAACATTGGGAGGCGAAAGAGAAGTGTAAAAATAAATGATCAACTGATTCTTCCTCTAAGTCACAAAATACATAATTAAAAGCTTGTGTAATGCCTAGTTTTACTAATCTCTCTGCTGTTAAGATTCTTTTATTCAATGTTAGCCATGCAAAACAACCTTCTTTTGGTAAGACAATGTCATTCCAACAGAAGGAGTATGCCTGACTACTTGCCTTATTGCTGCAACCCTATTGCAAGGCATTGTAACCTTCTTTGATTGAATATTGTCGTGATTAGTATGCTCGACTACTTGCCTTACTGCTGCAACCCTGCTGCAAGGCATTGTAACCTTCTTTGATTGAATATCTGCTACTCTATTGCCTTCCTTGAATATGTAAGATATGGAACATTCTTCGAAAGAATCCAATAACACCCATGCTTGGTGCAAAATGTAAGAAATCCTCCTGTTAATAGAACATCTGGCTATACAAATAATAGATGAATCCCCTTCAATATGGATCTTATTAAACCTCAATTTTTTGGCCAATATCAGACCATATAATAGAGAAAGAGATTCAGGCATATTGTTCCTCCAAGGAGGAATAGAAGAAGCTTTGAATGCCAATATATATCCTAAATGATCTCTATTGCAAATTCCTATCCCTAAAACTGTTGGGTTACCTCTAGATGAGCCATCGAAATTTAATTTCACAAATCCACCTAATTGGGGTTGCCACTTGACTGAAGCTCTATTAATTGGAAGCTTAGCCTGTCCATTTGAAGCAAGAAAGGACGAGATAGATAGGTCCCTCCATTCCTTGATTTGTTAGCATCCCAAGGAGAAAAATTAAATTCACTATTTGTGGTCTTTGTGTAAGCATTGACTTGTTCAGATATATATTTCTCAATCCCATCCAGGAACCTTGGTAATGGAGAAGTAACTAGTCTAAAAAGCCTCCTGTTCCTTTCCCACTAGATTGACCATATGACTTTTGCTAGAATATATTTCCATATACATGCAATAAGAGAGCTAGAAAATAGGGTAGGCCATGTTTAAAACAACTCCCATTAAGTATAGGGCAATGACATTGACAAATTAAGTTTCCTCAAAACAAAAGACCAACATTTTTGAGCAAAATGACACCTTAGGAGCAAGTGATCCACAGTTTCAGTCTCCTCCTTATATATTACACAATAAAATGAGCTGGCAATGTGTAAATTTTCTAATTTGTCACTTGTTAAAATCCTCTTTCTTGATGCTAGCTAGGCAAAGCAACCGACTTTAGCTAAAACAACACTATTCCAGTAGAAGGAGAAGGCCCTGCTTTTAGAATGTTGAACTTCCATGTATCAGACAACCTTATAACCAATTTTGATAGAATATTTACCATCATGTACAGGAGCCCAAATCAACTTATCTTCTTGATTTTTGATATATACCTTCTTGTAGATAATATCTCCTGAAAACAAAGCTTTTGGTCATCTCTGATGGGCAATTCTAAAGGGTCCTTCCAAATGAATTTACTTGAGAAGAATTCAACTCCACTTACATAATAAAAAAAGAACCCCATCAAGCTTTAATAATCAGAATAACTTCCAATAAAACATTTGTATGTTTCAATGGTGGGAATCCATTCCAAGAATCCTCCCAAAACTGAATGCTCTCGCCATTATGAACCTCCCAAGACACATACCTTGTAACAACCTCTCTAGAAGACATCATAAAATTCCAAACAATTGATCCCTTCGAGGGATCAAAGATAGTGATAAATCGATATGGATTGAGAGAGTCCAAGTACTTTTCTTGTATAATTTTACACCACTTGGATTACGGTTTAGAGACCATTTGCCATACAAGCTTACCTCCAAAGGGTACGTTTCTTTTTGGAAGATCATGTAATCCTACTCCACCTTCTCCTTTATCATGTGACATTTCCTTTAAGGATATAAGATGTACCTTTTTCTCTTTTGACATGTTGTCCCTCCATAAGAAACCTCTAATCACCCTCTCAAGCTGATGAATGACTCCTGCAAGAGCTTTAAGGATCGACATGTAGTAGTTGGAAATGACTGATAAGACTGATTTAATGAGGAGTAATATGCCTTATAGAGACAACCATCTATCTTTACATGATGAGATGGATTTCTTGATTTTTTCAACAATAGGTTTCCAATAAGAAGCTTTGTTAGAGCCAACAAAAAAGGGAATTCCTAAGTATGTAGAAGGTAAAACTTCCTGAGAGAAACCCAAAACATTGACAATATTCCTTGTCACCACAACATTTGTACTGAAGACATAAATCTTATATTTTATGGCATTTACCCTTTGACCCGAGACTACCATGTAAAGATCCAATTTTATTATTATTTTTTGTTCCTCATGGACATTCGATTTTCCAAATAGTAGTGTATCATCAGCAAATAAGGAGTGCATGACTGAGATGGAGGTTCCATCAATATGAGCTCCCATCCGGAGCCTTTTCTCATTTCTAGACTTAATGATTCTGCTAAAAGCTTCAGCCATGATTATGAACAATGAAGGGGATAAGGGGTCACCTTGTCTAACTCCTTGAGAGACAACAAAAAAAAAGTTGGAACACCATTAATTATGACCAAAAAGTGTGCTCCTAAAACATAAGATCTAATCCAATAACACCATTTCTCAGCAAAGCCAACTTTACTTAAGACTTTAAAGAGGAAGGGCTAGTTAAGTCTATCATATGCTTTCATCATATCCAACTTTACTACAAATGTCAATGCCTGAGTAGAGTTTATAGAATGCAAGACTTCATGAGCAACTAATGCACCTTCCATAGTGTCTTTCCCTGACACAAAACCACCTTGTTCAGAAGATATAATTTTAGTAATCAATTTCTGCAGTCTCGAATAAATGTCCTTGGTAAGAATCTTGTATATTGTGTTGTAGAGTGAAATGGGCCTAAAGTCTGCAAATGTTTTAGGTTCCTTAATCTTAGGAATAATAGCAATGTTTGTGGCATTAAAATATTTGAGGACAAAAAAACTTTTTCTTGACTCTTCCAAGATAGAAAGTAACTCAAGACACATAACATCCCAACATTTTTGGAAAAAAAGGGTTGTAAAGGCATCCGACCTCAGAGCCTTATCTGGTGGAAGAGAGAACACTACTTCATGAATCTCCTCTAATGTGAAGGGAGCCAACGATTGTTGATTATCTAAAGGACTTAATAAAGAGGGGATAGCATTCAACAATTCCAACTCTTGATCAACTAGTGGAGGTGGTGAAGGAGAGGGAGCCAACAATTTCTTAAAATAACTTACTCCCTCATCTTGAATCTCTTGTGAATCCAATGGGACATTACCTGATGTGGCTTCTTTAATGGAAAAAATTGTACTGGCTGCTCATTTTTGTTTTTCTAACATATGAAAGAACTTTGTGTTTTTATCCCCTTCTCTAAGCCATAATTCTTGAGTTTTTTGTCTCCAATATTCCTTGTCCCTTTTACAATGCTCTTCCCAATCCTCTTGGATTTGGTTTTGTTTAACATCCAAGTCAGAATGTAGTCCTTTAGAGATGTTCTTCTCATTTATTTGAGCTAATTGATTTTCAACAAAAAGAATTTGAGCAAAAATGTTCTTGAAAACTTGTTTATTCCAATCTTTAATTTGGGCTTTAACATGTTGCATTTTCTTGTGAAACTTAAATATCTTGGTGCCATGATTGTAAGGAGAACTCACTGACTGCTATCCAAGCAAAAAATGGAAGTGAGGATGTCAGAACCATATTTTCTCAAATTTAAAGGAGGACTTGTGCTTACCATTTGATAAAGCTACCTCTTTATTGATGCTCAATAAGATGGGAAAATGATCTGAGTCTAAATAAGGAAGAATATGAGATTGAAAAGAATAATCTTGAGTCCTCCAACCATGTGATATAAGAAATCTATCTAATCTTTCTGCATTTTGTAAAAAACCAGGTCGCCTGTTGGTCCAAGTAAAACTACCATTCCGAGGAGCAATATCAATCAAGTCATTATCATTTATGAATTCTTTAAAATCTTCCATTTTCCTAATAGGAGGATATATACCACCTTTCTTTTCATCTAAGGAAGCTAATGCATTAAATTCCCCTCCCAAGCTCATATTTTGATCTGCAAATTGTTGAATAAAATAGGTAACCAAAGACCATAATTTTTTTTTGTCCTGTGTAGGAGCTGGGCCATAGATATTTAGTAGGTTGAAAAATATGTCAAAATGTTGTATTCATATTAACTTCCAATTACTTTCTTGTTTGACTAGTTTCCCTACAATTGACTTTGGATTCCCACAGCACAATGAGACCACTTGAAGCTCCTATACCCTAAGTATGAACTGATTTCACTGTGTCCATTTGGCTACTGAATTCTAATAATTTTCATTTGATAGTTTAGTCTCTTGAAGGATTACTACATCCACTTGAGAGGAATCAAGTTGTAACTTGAATCTCTTTCTTTTTTCAGAGGTGTTTATACCCTTAACATTCCATGACAAGAATTTCATTGTTGTTGAGGATAACACTTAGTTCTCCTTGTAACTCTTTGAAACTGTGAACTTCTCCTCAATTGTGGATTGTACTCCTGCTTCTATTTCCTCTTTGGCTTTATCACTCTTATATTTACACCCTCTTCTTTTGCATGTTCTCTTTTATACTTTGTTTGAGGAAGGGTATTGTGAGATAGACAAGGTTTGAGAGAAATCAAAACTTCCCTTAATTTTCTCTTCTTCCAAGAATGAGTTACAAGGGGAAGCTACTACATTCTCATCTTCAACCATTAACTCTTCTCACTCTACCAGTGTTAGTTTTCCTGAACCCTTTAAAGGTGTTGATTGGAGCTCAATGCTTTAAATATCATTTGAACTATGACCAACTGTGTTATCATAAAGGAGGTTATCAAAGCTGGCAAACTCCTCAATTAATTTTTTCTTTGTTATGTCATCCTAAAGATATTAACTCCCAACTATCCAGTCTTAAGATTGAGATTGTGATAAGGATTTAGAAGCCTTAGAATGAATTAGTTTATGCTCCATAACCACTCTAACTTGTAAATTGGTGTCAACTATATTGGCGTAACCTAAGACATTCACTTTGTGTTCATATTCCCCAAACATTTCCTCTTCTGCTATTTCATCAAATCATTGTGTTGCCATCACCATAGATATATCCTCCACCATTCTCTTTAGCTCCTCATTCATTTTCTACTTGCGTTGGGGAAATGGATGAGGAGGGATTGAAGAATTATGAATAATATCAATTGGGCCATTCTGAAATATCAACTTTTGAACCATATTTTCCATTTCAGGATGAATACGAAGTCCACTGCTTAAAATAGTCTAGAAATTTTGACTGAGATTTGCTGATTGATTATGATGTTACTACTTATCAAGTGGTCATTAGTTTTAAGTTCAAAGTTATTCTATATACTTTAGTCGATTATCTCTATCGAGATATTCAATCGGTATGAACAGTCTCGTCGGTTATTGAAGAAAGTAGTCTCAGAATGTAGTATACACTAAGCTATCTACCGAGTATCATTTTATGTCAACCGAGCAGCAAAGATGACACACGGAGTTGATATACACCGAGTGAAACCTATTACCAGATTCATTGAACCTGGACATACATATGAAAATGTGTTACAAGATCGAGGAACATCTAACCGTTATCATATTGGAAATTGCACTTAAAGATTGTGTATGATTTTGAGGTCATCTAACCAATGAAATATTTTGCATGGTTATTCATTCGATAAAGCATGTTTGTAAGATCAAAGCAATGAATGGATCACCATGATAAGAGATCTATTTATACAACATGGATTAAGATCAGAAATATACATGTAGCATAATAGAAAGGAAGATATAGAGATATATGAAGCAAGACATGTAAAATCACTAAGTGTTATGACTGTTACAGAGACACAGAGGTCACCGAGAACGATTTCAGAGAATAGTCAAAGAACAGAGTAAATAGAAGGGTTTACCGAGTTACTATATGGGTTACCGAGGTATGCGATAAGCAAGGTAATTTATTCTGAGCACATAGAATCTGCTATAACATTCCAGATGTAAAGTTGCAAATATTTGTAATGATTTTATTGTAATATTTTGAAGTTGTAAGAGAAACCTTTAACAGGGTAAAAGACTCTAATCAAGTCTATAAATTGTAAAGCCTTTAACCCGGTGCAACATTTAGTTTAAGTGTTGTAAAATCCTTTAGCAAGGTAGATCTAATAGATCTTGATACTCCTAATAGGGTAAGCTATCAGAAATAGCTAAACATGTAGCTCTAACCGAGCACTCTTTATTATTGCAGTAGTGAAGTTGTGGGTGTCATCCCCACCGCAGTTTTTCTCTCTAACCAAGAGTTTCTGCATAACCAAAATATATGTGTTATGGAGTGAATCATGTATGATTGTTATCTATTTGTTTTAGCTTTATAGTATGTTACTGCACTATTCGGTTTGTGTATGTAGACACCTAAAAATGGTCAACGCTTGCAGAATCATACTTTAACATTTGTGCATTGCCTCATTTTAGGTTTTTTGCATCGCATTAACATTTTCTCCTATGTCATGCACTTGGTCTTTATCATTTGCGAGCATCGAGTCCTTCTTCTTCATCTTTCTCGCTTTCGAATTTGGTCTTGTCGACAACAATCTTCAGTCATGATTTTGGTCGATCTTTGTCCTTGTCAATCTTGTCATATTGCGATCGGTTTGTCATCGATCCTTGTCCTCTTCAATCATGTCAATTTGGATCAATTTGTCATTGTTCCTCAACGCATTTATCAATCAAATCATTTATCAATCCAAAATCATGTTCGAATCGATATCAATTATCCTTTGTCAAGACCTAATTCATTTTCCAAGGTTTTATGGTTTATTCGTTTAATCTTGTTTTGCATTTTCCCTTTAGGTTAAATAATTTATTTATTTATCCTAAGTCTTCTTGTCACAATTAAATGTTTATTTAATTGGCTAATTAATTCCTCCTATTTTTGTAAATTAATTAATGAATGAGAAATTATTAATTAATTTACCTAATTTGCATCAATTTCCTAATTTCCAAGTCATCATTTCTAACCTAATTTTCTAATTTCTCCTAAATTCCTAAATGTCTATTTCTATTTCAAATTCATGTCAGAAATCCTTGCATAGCAATTTGTCATAAATTGTCATAAATTGTCATAAATCCTTACATAGCAATTTGTCATACACATGTCATAATTTTGCTATTCTTGATTTGAATTTCCATTCGAATCATTATCATGCTAATTTGATCATTTCTCCAATTTATCTATAAATTGGATGAATTTCTTCAATCAAATCCCCTAATCAGATTATGGAATTTCTAATCACTTTGTCAAATCACGCTTCGAGTACTCTTGTGCCAATATCAATCTTGCTTTCACATTACGTTTATGCACTTGAAGGTGAGATCCACAACAAAACTATTTGGAGAAGAAAGAAGGACAATGGAGCCGCATGAAGGAAGCATTTAGATCTACATGTGGTTTGCATAATCTTTAGTTTTGAATGTTTCATTTTCATGTCTCTATTGAGTGTGTTAGGAATGATCATGGCAATTTGCTTTTGTGATTGAGCTATTATGTTTATATTGCTTGTGATGATTTCTGATTTCCTAGCTACATTAATTGGTGAACCCGACGTGAACACCAACCATCTAACTCCTTAACTGTGTTTTTGAGTGCTTTTGAGTTGATTTGCAGGCCAAAAACCAAAAAACAGGGTAGTGCAGGGTTTTCTGGGGACTTTTGCACCTGTGTAAGACAACTTGCGCCTGTTTTATGCATTTTGCGCCTGTGTCAATGCATTCTACGCTTGTGTAAAAAAAAAAAAAAAATTGCGCTTGTGTAAGGTATCCTGCGCCTGTGTCATGAGTTCTGCGCCTGTGTAAAGTCCAGAAACAGAGGTAAAAATGCAATGTTTTACTTGAAAATTGTTTGTTTTGCATTCTGTTTTCTGCTTTTTGATTTTTGGTACTAATTCTCTGTGCAGAACCTTGGCATACGCATGACAAAGGCAATAAATGAAACTACTAACATGTTTTGTGCAGGTTCGATAGTCAAAGACTAAGCATATCAAACTTCTGACTAGGGTTTTGTAGGTTGCCTTGGACTACAACTAAACCTTGTGTTTGCATTTAATTTTTAGGCACCTAGTGATTTCTAAATAGGATGGAATGAATGTATGTTTGCTTTGATTGTTGAGCTTGACATTGGAGTAGGAGAGTATGCTCTCATCCTTCTTAGGGTGATCAGAAATCCAGATCTTCGATACCATGCTCATGTCTTTGATTGTTTGTCACCTTTAGAGGGCCTGCCTTCCCAACCATTTGCTTTCGCAAGCAAGTGATAATCGTGAGAAGGGAACGACCCAAAGTGAGTACGGCTAGAATACCTTGGCATTCTAACTCACTATAAAAAAATACCCGATGAGCGAAAGCTTTGAAGGAAGGGTTACGTGGGAATTGCAGTTACTTGGGAAGTGATGACCCTTGAACTCTTTCTCATATCAACATTTAAGTAGGACCTCATAGTCTAAATCGTGCTTGCGCGACTACATTTGTTTGGTATCTTGATGGGCTTAATGTCTCAATCACGCTTGCGTGACATCAAGGAGTAACGCTTAACAGAAATCCTTACTAAACACCTTGTTTTTAGAGGCCAAAAACCCTTCTAGTTGCTTGAGAAGGACAAGTTTGGATACTTGGAAGAGATACTAAGTTCGCCATGGGGAGATTTCCATGGGGATTGATGCTTGGCTGCCCTGAGAAGTGAGTGCCATGGAGGGGAGCCCGTGGGGTCAAGCATCTATGTATTCTACTTGAATCTCATAACAAGTCTACCTCTCAAGTACCTAATGTCCTTGCCTACCATAAGAAATGTGTGAATGAGCATGATTGTATTGAGTCCTACTTGAAATTTCTTGTCTTCTTTGTTTGTCAAAAGTTGAATTGCATATCATTTCAAAAACAAGACAAATTGATTCAAAACAAGGTTAAACATAAGAGCATTTCATCCAACAAACTTCAAAACACCTTCAAACATGGTTGTCAAACATTGTTCAAAATCTTGTCTCAACATTCATGTCACTTAGATTTAGGTTCATCCTAGGTTGCATTTTGCAAAGTTCATTGTCAACTACCAAGGTTAGGTTTCACCTAAGTCATACTCCTTTGCATATCAATAAGGGTCATCCATTTGCATGTGTCCTCTTGCATTAGAGTAATACCATTGTCATACATTCATATTTGCATACCCTAGGTCTCTTCATTAGGCTTAGGTCATTATCATATCATATTAGGGTCACTTGCATAGTAATTGTCCCTTTGCATATAGTGTCAAAACTAGGTTTTGTCATACTTGAGTAATCCAAATCTTTGATAAACCCTAAGTCATTGTTAGGAAGTCTAGACCTTGTCAAACCTTTTCTTTTTATGTCATTATTGTCATTTGGTCAAACCTAGCTTAGCATCCAAGCATATAGGGGAGACTTTGTCATTTGTCCTTTTGTCACTTGGTCCTTTTGTCCTTTGAGGTCTAGACATCATTTCAATTTCCTAAGGGTCTCTTTTTTAGATTTGCATTCCAAAAAGTTTGTCAAAATCTTGAAAACAACCAAAAACATAGGTTTCATTCTTGCCATAGATTGCATTCTCATTCATTTAGTTCGCATTTAGTTGCATATCATATATTGCCCTTGAAAAATTCCAAAAATATTGCATTTGCATAGTGATATGTCTATTGAAACAAGGTTCCAAGCACCAATGATGCAGCAAAGTTTGACATATCAATTGACAATGCAATCACAATTATATCCAACCCAACAACAAAGCAACATTGATCAAACTGTCTATGATGAAACAAGTCTCCAAATACAAAAACTAGAGGAGAAGCTAGCTCAAGAAGAGGAGATATTGGAACAAAGAGTGAAAAACATTGCGAAGAATAGATCACAAATGTCCAAAATGTTTCAAAAATTTCCAGGTCAAAATTCAAAGATTGAGCCAATTGATGTAAGATCTCTTCTTGAACGATCAGACATACCAGCTCTCCTCTCCCAAATAGAGATGATGAAACAATTTCAAGAAAGGAGACAACATCAATTTCAACATTATGTGCCTCCACAACAAGAACAAGAAGGTGTTTACTATCAATCAGATTTTCAACCAATACAACCAATTGTTCAACATATACAACCAATACAACCAATGGTCCAATTTCAACAATATGTCCAACCAACTATACAATGTCCACAAATGGTTCAGCCAATGGTGGAATATCAACAAGTCCAATCAACATATCAATGTCAACAATCACCAATTAAAAAACAAAACTTGCAACATGCACCAAGCCAAATTTTGAACATGTCAGAACAATTGAACCAAGTCCAATATCAAAACATGACATTAGATCAGAACCAACTCCTTGCCAAACAAGTTCAAATTCCAGATACAGCTATGTCAAAACCTCAAAAGAAAGGTGGCTTTATTGCAATGCTCTTAAGGAAATTACCAAGTGAGTTCTTTGAAGAAGCTCAAGATAATATAATTATGTCTAGCAATGCCTCATCCCCCCGCAAACAAATTGACTCTCCAGTGGCATCTATCCCTACACCTTTAGAAGTTTCACAAGAACCTTCCATATTATCCTCATCAAACAATACACCCAAGGATGCAATTATCCAAGAGCTATCCATAATTGATTGCCATGATAATCCAATTCATGATGCACATCCTTGTCATGTTTTAGAAATACAAGATCCAATGCCACCATGCACTTTATTGCCATTACCTATTTTAGAGGACCCCATTCGAAGTCCCTCTTCCTCATGTTCAAGCATTGATTCATTGCCAGAATCCATCATAAATGTTCAAAGTGCATCCCCTTCATGCCAAATCATTGATTCCTTGTCAGAATCCTCCATGCATATCCAAAGTCCAACCCCATGTCAAGAGGATAATTTAGAGCATGAAGAAACGTGTCTTGAAATAGATGAAGATCAAGATCTTGAAACCTTATCATCCCATCCAATTGTTGACCAGGATCCCATTTTCCCAGACACTCACGATGATTCCCCTATTCTTGTCCATCCTATCCAAAGTCCTATTGACACTCCATTCCCCGGGCAAGATCAAGATATCCCAGTTCATCCAATCCCAAACGATCCCCTTCCATTTCATGAACACAATGTCCTTTCAAATCCCATTGACATTCCACTTCCTAAGAAAGATCAAGATATCCCTTCCATCCTTTCTGATGATCCCATTAAAAGTCAAGAGCAAAGCACCTTTAAAGAGGATTCCCATGATCTTCCTCCTTGTCAAGATCAAATTATTCCTTTAGATCCTTGTCCTAATGCTCCATATACACTCCAAGATCGCATTTCTTTTGATGATCCCATTATTTCTCCCATTCCATCTCTTGAAGAGCCTGTCATTGAACCATGTCCACCACATGATCCTAATCCTCCTCATGATTCTAATGTGTCAGTGCAAGATGTTCATGAACCCTCGACATGCATAATGGGTTCTTCCACTTTGGTGCAATCCAATCCACTTCAAGATCTCATTATTTCTCTCATATCATATCCACCACATAATGGACTCGCGTCTTCTTCCCAAAGAAAAGAGTATCCTACAAGTCAAGATATTCATAAAGGCAAAGGAGTAGACCTTCATGAGAAAGAACCCCTCCATGTTAAAGAAGATCTTAAGGGTCATGTCTACACAACTCACTCTCAAGACATTGGTATCCCTCCATCAAAATCAAAACATATCCCTTCCCCATCATCCCTTCCATCCATCTTAGGTCCTTATATCCCTTCGTCCTCTATGCAAGGTCAGCAAAGGCACACATCCTTGAGTAAATTTCATCAATCCAAAATAACTCCATTTCATTCATATACATCCATGCATTCCTTTTCCCCTCCAAGCAATTTGGATGCCAAGTATAAAAGTCATAAGTCTAGAAATCCACATGTATTCAAGGATCAACATGTCCAATATAATCGACATGTCAAAACAAAGAACAAATTGATCTATAAAGAAAAAGAAATATCCAAAAGGCCACAAAGGCCCACTGTGCAAAATAAAGCAAAGTCAAAATATATATGGGTTCCTAAATCCCTTGTGCAAGCAATGCACTCCAAGGAACCACAAAAGCATGAAAAATCAAAAACCATGTGGATCCCTAAGCGGCTTCTTGAAGCACAAAAGGCTAAAGAAACATCCAACTTGGCATCCAAAATTGCTATTCCTCCATCCAACCCTCTCAAATTTGTTCCTCCATCACCTTCTTCATCCATTTTGGGCCCTTATGTCCCAAAATCCATAGTCGTTCCTTCGTCAAAATCTCAATATCCAAAATACATCTTTCCTCTATCAATCCATCACCCCTCAAGGTGTGTGCCAATGTCGATCTTGCCAACATTTCTATCCACTCAAGCCCAGCTCTTCCAATACCCTATCCATTATCCAATGCATATTTTCCATCCTTCCATCCCTTTGATCCCATCCCTTACATAAATCCTCGCCTTAGTTTCATCTCTTTTTTCCATGTCCTTATCCTACCAACGTCTTTGAGCATGCTTTTAAGTTCATGATCCATTTTATTTTTTTCAAGGCTACTATCCCAAAAAAAAAAAAAAAAGACGCTTGAGTCCTTCTTCGATCCCCTATCATGTGTCTATCTTCTCTTCAAAAAGTCAAAATACAAAAAAAAAAGACAAAAAAGAAAAGAAAAAAGTAAAGAAAAATAATTCGTCCACTGGTGAAAACCTGGCAAACAGGCGCCTTGGGAAAGTACCGTGATGAAAACCTGGCAAACAGGTGTCATGCATAATTTATGAACTTCTTGCACACCACACTTGGGGGCAGGTTTTATCCTATCATATCCTTTTGTCCTTCATTGTTCCATTATCCTATTGAACCCATGTCATACTCCTTCATATCCTATTGCCCTTCATTATCCTATCATACCATGTCATACTCCTCCATTATCCTATTGTCCCTCATGTCCATTTCCTCTTTCCACCTTTGATCTTGACAAGGCTGACGATCTTCATAAGCATCATGCATCTTGTTTGCAGCTTTTAGTCCATCATAGCTTTTGGTCTTTATCCATTTTCTTATTATAACCTTTCATCCATATTACCTGTCTTATTGCAACTTTCTGCCACTATCCCTTAGCCTACCCCGACCTTTAGTCCATGTCCCTTATCCATTCTTGGTCTTGCTTATCCTATCCATATCTTATCACTATCCATACACTCTTTTTCATTCCTTGATCTTGATTTGACATAAGGACGCAAAATTTAAACATAGTTTCAAAAACCTCTTGACATGTCCCTCATGCCATGTTCCTGCTTTACATTGTCATATCCAGTCTTTTGTCCCATCACGCCATAGCCCTTGAAAATTGCATCCGCGTTGTCTCCATAATAAAAGGCCTTTGTCTTCCCTCTATCCACCAACATTTCAAAAAGCCTATTTATTCACCTGTCGTATTCCTTGCCTTGCTAGACACTGGGAGAAAAATCATAAAAATTGAAAAATATCCTGAAAAAATCATTAAAAAATCAAAAAATGTCCTGAAAAAATCATAAAAATTGAAAAATGTCCTGAAATAATTAAAAATTGAAAAATGTCCTGAAAAAAAAATCCCTAAAAAATCATATAAAGTCCTGAAAAAAATCCCTAAAAAGTCAAATAAAGTCCTGAAAAAATGAACAAAAAAAAAATAAAATTGTACACACTCAAAAAACAAAAATAATAATAAAAATCAATAATCCCTTTGTGCATAGACAGATCACTGAGTATACATCCAATAACACACAATCCAACACTATACTTTAATGAAATCACACTTAAACAGATGAACTTTTTTACTCAAACCAAACATTCAAACTGATCGCACTTGTCATGTCAATCAACCGCAAATTTATTTGTCCTTGGCACACTATCATGAGTCTTATACAGGGTGTGGTATACTCGAAACTAGACTGTGTCCTGTCTTAGACGGGGTACCACATGTCCGAAAACCAGACTGCATCATCGTCCTATTAGCACTTTCAACTTTTGACAATGAAGATCAAGGTGTTTGTTTGATTTGTTGGAATTTGTGCATCTTATCTTTTTATTGATTTATCTTCAATCATGTTCCTATGTTTCTCGATGATGTCACTGAGTGATTTAGAGCGACCGGGATGGTTCATGGTTCTTTTCTTTTTTGTGATTGCTGTTTGTCTGTGATGTGTCTGTCTTTTGCAAAAAGGGTTGCATTTCAGCTCTGGCCTTCAATGCCATGATGCTACGCATCCATTTTGCTACATTAAATAAAGGTTCTCACCTGCAAAGTGCATTACTGAAAGAAAGTTTTTCTTCATCTCTAACTATCCTCTATCTAATTTCTTCTTACTAACATTTCTTCTGTCAGTCTTGGCAGTCCGTTCGATCCTATCATCTCCTATCATTCTTATCGATCAATTGGCCTATTTTTTGCATGTTCCAGGCAAATTCCTCGAGGTGGCATGCATATGTCATTGTCATTGTCTGGAGCATTTTCATTATTGTTCTTTGAAACAATGCTTAAAATCGCATTGTCTCAAAGAGGGGCAAAATGTAGACACCTAAAAATGGTCAACGCTTGCGGAATCATACTTTAACATTTGCGCATTGCCTCATTTTAGGTTTTTGCATTGCATTAACATTTTCTCCTATGTCACGCACTTGGTCTCTATCATTTGCGAGCATCGAGTCCTTCTTCTTCATCTGTCTCGCTTTCGAATTTGGTCTTGTCGACAACAATCTTCAGTCATGATTTTGGTCGATCTTTGTCCTTGTCAATCTTGTCATATTGCGATCGATTTGTCATCGATCCTTGTCCTCTTCAATCATGTCAATTTGGATCAATTTGTCATTGTTCCTCAACACATTTATCAATCCAAAATCATGATCGAATCGATATCAATTATCCTTTGTCAAGACCTAATTGTCATCTTTGTATTTCTAATTCATCTTCCAAGGTTTTATGGTTTATTCATTTAATCTTGTTTGGCATTTTCCCTTTAGGTTAAATAATTTATTTATTTATCCTAAGTCTTCTTGTCACAATTAAATGTTTATTTAATTTGCTAATTAATTCCTCCTATTTTTGTAAATTAATTAATGAATGAGAAATTATTAATTAATTTACCTAATTTGCATCAATTTCCTAATTTCCAAGTCATCATTTCTAACCTAATTTTCTAATTTCTCCTAAATTCCTAAATGTCTATTTCTATTTCAAATTCATGTCATAAATCCTTGCATAGCAATTTGTCATAAATTGTCATAAATCCTTACATAGCAATTTGTCAGACACATGTCATAATTTTGCTATTCTTGATTTGAATTTCCATTCGAATCATTATCATGCTAATTTGATCATTTCTCCAACTTATCTATAAATTGGATGAATTTCTTCAATCAAATCCCCTAATTAGATTATGGAATTTCTAATCACTTTGTCAAATCACGCTTCGAGTACTCTTGTGCCAATATCAATCTTGCTTTCACATTAGGTTTATGCACTTGAAGGTGAGATCCACAACAAAACTATTTGGAGAAGAAAGAAGGACAATGGAGCCGCATGAAGGAAGCATTTAGATCTACATCTGGTTTGCATAATCTTTAGTTTTGAATGTTTCATTTTCATGTCTCTATTGAGTGTGTTAGGATTGATCATGGCAATTTTCTTTTGTGATTGAGCTATTATGTTTATATTGCTTGTGATGATTTCCGATTTCCTAGCTACAGTTATCACATTGGAAATTGCACTTAAAGATTGTGTATGATTTTGAGGTCATCTAACCAATGAAATATTTTGCATGGTTATTCATTCGATAAAACATGTTTGTAAGATCGAAGCAATGAATGGATCATCGTGATAAGAGATCTATTTATACAACATGGATTAAGATCAGAAATATACATGTAGCATAACAGAAAGGAAGATATAGAGATATATGAAGCAAGACATGTAAAAGCACTAAGTGTTATGACTGTTACAGAGACACAGAGGTCACCGAGAATGATTTCAGAGAATAGTCAAAGAATAGAGTAAATAGAAGGGTTTACCGAGTTACTATATGGGTTACCGAGGTATGCTATAAGCAAGGTAATTTATTCTGAGCACATAGAATCTGCTATAACATTCTAGATGTAAAGTTGCAGATATTTGTAATGATTTTATTGTAATATTTTGAAGTTGTAAGAGAAACCTTTAACAGGGCAAAAGACTCTAATCAAGTCTATAAATTGTAAAGCCTTTAACCAGGTGCAACATTTAGTTTAAGTGTTGTAAAATCCTTTAGCAAGGTAGATCTAATAGATCTTGATACTCCTAATAGGGTAAGCTATCTAAAATAGCTAAACATGTAGCTCTAACCGAGCACTCTTTATTATTGCAGTAGTGAAGTTGTGGGTGCCATCCCCACCACAGTTTTTCTCTCTAACCAAGAATTTATGCATAACCAAAATATATGTGTTATGGAGTGAATCATGTATGATTGTTATCTATTTGTTTTAGCTTTATAGTATGTTACTGCACTATTCGGTTTATGCATAACAGTAAAATTATTGAAGAAAAGTTTGAAGTACTGATTCACCCCTCCCCTCTTAGTACATTAGCTTTCCATATTGGGCCTAGCAATTGGTATCAGAGCTTCAATCTTGGAAAAGGGTTTAACTGCCTAAAGAGAAATATCTTATCAATGGAAGGCTATAAACAATCTTAAAGGATTGTGTATCTGCAAGAAGAGCTAGATCATGCTAATCAAGTGATTGCAGACATGCAAAGACATGCAAAAATCTCTGAAAGTAAGAAGAAGATTATCTGATGATTTGCAGGACTCTCAAGAGTTAGTGGAACAAATTGAGACATCATCTAAGAACAGTATACCTGAAGAGACTAAAGAAATGATTGGAGTATTGAAAGAAAAGAATGAAGCATTGGCTGATCAACTAAAAGCAATGAAAAGAGAACATGAACAGCTTAGCACACAGATGATTGGAAATCTTGATGTATTGAGGACAACCGAGGATAAAGTAAGAGATCTAGAAAAAGAGAAACAACAACTTGAAGCCTTAGTATCTGATAAGAATGATGAAATCACAAGGATGACTGGAATTCAACAAAACTTGTCAAATCAACTAGGTTATGCACATCATGAAGCAAATCTGAAAAATGATGAGAATCAAGCATTGAAACTTGAAGTATAAAGGTTGACCGATGAACTTGAATCGGAGAAGAAATCCAAAGAAACACTAAAGAAGAGTTATGAAGCATCAAAGATGTTGGATGAGCAACTGAATACAAGAAGACCCAACAAAGATGCAGGACTCGGTTACAAAGGAAAAGACTCTATCGAGAAGGGAATTCATATTACTGAGAGAGGAGAATCATCAAAGCAAGCTGGAAACAAGAAAAACATCAAAAGAAAGAATCCTATTTGCAACTACTATGGAAATAAAGGTCACACTACCAACATGTGCCAAATCAGAAAAGGTAAGCAACCGAATGTTACTAAGTCCAAAGGTTATTGTTACAATTGCAATAAATATGGTCACACATCCAATCAATGTAGGACAAAGTCTGTTAACAATTATCAGAAGGCAAAATTCAAAGGGTTTTGTAAAAACTGCAATAGATATGGACATAGTACCAAGAAGTGTTGGCTTAAGAAAAAGAACTATACGTGGTCTGCACACCGAGCAAATGCTAGAGGTTACCAAACTCACACAAATCCTTACCGACAGTATTCTGCAGTACCATGGGATTACAATACAAGGATATGGTGTGAATGTTGTGGAAGATATGGACATATAAGTGCCAACTATTTTATAAGGTTTGGAATAAACAACTGAAGATCATGGAGAAATCCTGGTATGCCATGTTTTCATTGTCACAAAGTTGGACACTTGGCTGGAGATTGCAGAGATCAACCTAGAAAAGACACTAAAGAAATAAAAGACAAATTAAAGATGATTTGGAAAAAGAAGGAAATTGTGTCAAATGAAGAAAGCACCTTACCTACCGAGTTAGGTGCACCTATTCCAAATTAATAGGTAAAGGTATGAAGGGACTGCATTCTCTCAAAGTTAAATCTTAACAGTTCCTATTTTATTATGTACTTAATTCAAAATCTACATAATTAAGATGTAATAGTAAGTGTGAAATTCTATCAAAGTCTTTTGAAGCACTATACAGGAAACCTGTCAAGTCGGTGTATACAGGAAACCTCTCTAGTTGGTGAATGAAGGAAGTTTGGTTACTCGATTAAAGTAGAAAGAGGAAAGAAAGTTTAGTGGAACCAAGTGCATTTAATGTTTTTGACCTAACCCGCACGGAGCCCGATAAGGCATATTGTGTACTTAAAAGCATTTTTGAGGTCATTTTTACTTACCAAGTTTTCAAGAGAGCAGAGCAAAGTGAATCTAAGGCGATCAAACCTCCTACAAAGAAAATTCAAGGTATTTACATTAATCTCAACACATTATTAAGCTGGTTTACCGATCTTATCAAGCTATTATTATCTACTAAGTGTGAAATGTCAGTCATTTGAAAATACTGAAACCCTAAGGATCCTTTGTTAGCTTTTATCCGAAATCTACAATGGCATCTAAGATCCAAGATCCCATCATTGTTAAGAATGTAGAGAAGCCCTCACTAAAATACTCTTTGACTCCCAAAGTTGCATCTGAACTGGATGACAAAACCGCATTTTCACTCATCTCGGATAGAGTGTTATTAGTTGAGGATGTGAGATTCTTCACCAAATGTCGTGTTGAAGAACTCAGTCATGTTGAAATTAAAGACACCTATGATGAATTGTGCACAGATGGTAAATTGAATAGAAAGTATGAGAATATTAAGATCAAGGGATTAACTAAAGCCCTAACCTATCCCCGTGTGTTCAAACCCCAGTGGGTCAAGTTTGTTCTAAGCAGAGTTCACGATGATTTCATGTGGCTAGAAGAGCAACCATTTAAGATTACCAAGGAAATCATTCATCTGATTACCGGTTACCCCATTTATGATCATGCCTGGCCCAAAAGATGATATCACATAAGGAATTGATCAGTTTAACCAGAGTGGAATCAGATTGCAGAGGATTGAAACTGAACAATGTCACAGATGAAGAACTAAAATTTGCCATTAGAGTTATAGGTTACTGTTTCTTCCAATTGGCAAGGGAAAACAGTGTACCCTATGCAGCAGTAGACCTAGCATACGAAATTGTGAAAAAGGGAATGAAAATTGATCTATGTGAGGTATTGCTAAAGAACCTATTTGAGAATATGAACACCATCAGGAAGCCAAAGAAGAACAACTTGGCTAATACACTAAAGTTTGGATCATTACTTGTATGCATTTTTTTCTATTTTGAAAAATTCTTTCCATCAGTCGGTAAAGTTGTTTGGGAACTACACCAACCAATCACTCATCAGATCAATGAATTCATTAAGAAGTTAGGTGATAATTTCAATGATATTATGGATGATTACTTTAGTAAATTTCAAGAAAAAATGCATAACAGGTATCGGATTCTACCCCAGCTAGTGGAGAAATACAAAAATGACATATGTTTTGAAGTAGACACTAATTACTGTTATGTGAATGTTGTGGAACCGAGAACTCAATCTTTGTCACCTATGGGTTACGAGATTGATTTTGACATCACACAATAGAAAATTGATGCATTTCTCTCATTACCAAGGCATGCTATTGAGCTGAGGTATGGAACCTATGAGGAAGTGAAGGAAAAGGTAAAGATGAGCATTGTAGTACCCAAAGCTACAAGAAAGGCAACAAAGATGATAAAGGCATTATCGGAGAAATTTGGAGAAGACTCTTCCTCTACACCTGTCAAAGGCACCATTGCCATTATTGAAAAGGAATTTGAAGCCCAAGAGGTAGCTATAACACTGAGCACTAAATTGCCTAAGGGTAAAGTGTTGAAAAGAAAGAAACTGGATTCATCAAAGGCCTCACTGACTCCACCTCCAAAGCAACCTAACACTAGAGCATCTGCAACTTCACCAGGTAAGAAAACAAAGAGTGTTACTATTCCCAAGGCAACAAATACCTACAAGAAATCTACTTGGAGACTCATTTTGGCAAAAGAGTCTAGTGATACCGAATCAAAGGATGCAAGCAAATTTTAGATTGTCAAGAGCAAGAAGGTAAATGTACATAGTGTTGAAAACTTCTGTGCTAATCTGAAAGAATATGGTGGATTTGGATCATTCAAATATGTCAAGTATGAAACCAGAAATAATGATGAAAAGAGACAAATTGAAGAAGGTGTCATCTGCACACTTCTAAAATTCTGGTTAGCTCCATTGGAACTAGCTAAGTCACTTCTGAATGAACTTTATTTGCATATTGATAATAGGTGGAAGTATGCAATGGACTCGGAGAAATAGATTAGAGAAAGAAGTCTGGTTCATCTCTTTCCTGACATGTCAATAGCTAAAACAAAAGAACATCTAACAACCTACAACTCAAAGTTTCTTGTCAAACAGAGAGCTTTAAAACTGATGAATGGGCTGTATATTGAAGTGGAAAATGAGACAAAAGCAAAGTGGTGGGAAATCTTTAAAGTCAAGGATACCGGTGAGCAAGCTACAATTAAAATTATTGATGTCACCGAGTAAGACCCTACTGACACCATTCAAATAGATGAAGATGTCATGGAAACGGAGGCACCGAAACAGGAAATGATAGAAGGCAATGCATATGCAAAACTTGTATCTAGTGAATCAGTCTTGGAACAAGTTTAGCCTTACCTACTGGTCAAACAACCTATCTCAACCAAAACCCCTCATGACACAGATCAAGGCACCGAAGGTCACAAGTCTACAACAGGAGAAGGTACTACTCAAGAACAGACATCTCATGCACCTTCTAGCATTGAGAATGTTGCAACTGAGACACCAAGTACCGAGACACCAAAGGACACTACAGAGGCTAAGGAAACCGACCAAAGTATTGCCTCTACCAAGCAACCTACTGAGGGTCATCAAGCCTCACAAGCCATTGTCTTAGTTCCATCGGTGAAAGGTAAAGAAAAGAAGATGAAAAAGCATGGTTTTAAAGTTGATTTGTCAAAACCAATAGTGTTGCCCAATGTAGATATATCAAAATTAAAGGGGCAAGCACTCATTGATTTCGGTGAACTATGCAAAGCAAAGGCCAAACAAGAGAAGCAAATGGCTATCCAAAAGAAAAATAAAGTACTTCAAAAGGTGAAAGCACTCTTAATAGATATGCTACCTGAAGCTACAGTGTCAACAGATGCAGCCATCCACATTCAACTGGATGAACTCCTAACAAAGATAGAGACATCTAGAGTAGATGCATCAGAATATTTGAGCAAGATAAAAGAGCTCACTGCAAAAATGATAGAAGAGGTACAAAAAGCTATAGCTATTGGCAAAGTTAAACTTGTCAAATTTATTGCTGAGTTGACTCCTCAACTCAAGCACATTCTTTATTTATTTCAGAAACTCTGCACATTTTCTTTATTCATTAAAGACATTAAGAATAAAATAGAGGCAATTGAGAAAGAGATCACCGATCTCTCAAATAAGTTGACCACAGAGCCAAATTCAGTTTTGAATTTTTATACAAAGCTACAACAGCTCATGGCTCAACAATTGGATGTAAGAAATGAAGAACACAAGATCAGGATGGACATAATGACAATTCAGACATTATTCCTTCCTCATCTTTCATCCGTCCAAGAACAGATCAACTGAGCCACCTCCTTATCTACTACACAAGAGGGAAACACTCTAGATGGCTTAATATCATTATTGGCTGATATTCAAGAACAAAATTATTTAATGGACAGTGTAAAGATTCCACTCGCTGTCATTCTCACCGAAGCATGGACCAAGTACAAATCCATTTTTGACCAGTTACCACCCCCGAATGGTAATTAAGTTTTGATGTTTGTCAAAAAGGGGGAGTGATATAGTATTCAAAGCATCAAAGTACAATATCAAACAAAAGGAGTATAGTATATAGGGGGAGTATACCGAGCAGAGAAAGCAGAGTATCCAATAGCAGTGAACTGAGCAGTAAATAGAACAGTAAGCAAAGAACGAGAACATATCACCAAGCATGCAAAATTCGAGTTTTGTACAGTATATCGATAAGGGTAGTATATCTGGATATATTATTTTATTGACTATTGTATATAATGTCAGTATAGTCAAATTTTGCAAGTATATAGATTATTGAGTTATAACTTTGAAAGTAGTTTTTGTCAAACATCTCAACTAATGTCAAAAGGGGAGATTGTTACTACTTATCAAGTTGCCATTAGTTTTATGTTCAAAGTTATTCTATATACTCTAGTCAGTTATCTCTACCGAGATATTCAATTGGTATGAACAGTCCAGTAGGTTATTGAAGAAAGTAGTCTCAGAACATAGTATACACCGAGCTATCTACCGAGTATCATTCTATGTCTACCAAGCAGCAAAGATGACACACCGAGTTGATATACACCGAGTGAAACATGTTACCAGATTCATTGAACCTGGACATACATATGAAAACGTGTTACAAGATCAAGGAACATCTAACCATTATCACATTGGAAATTGCACTTAAAGATTGTGTATGATTTTGAGGTCATCTAACCAATGAAATATTTTGCATGGTTATTCATTCGATAAAACATGTTTGTAAGATCGAAGAAATGAATGGATCACCGTCATAAGAGATATATTTATACAACGTGGATTAAGATCAGAAATAGACATGTAGCATGACAGAAAGGAAGATATAGAGATATATGAAGCAAGACATGTAAAAGCACTAAGTGTTATGACTGTTATAGAGACACAGAGGTCACTGAGAGCGATTTTAGAGAACAGTCAAAGAACAAAGTAAACAGAAGGGTTTACCGAGTTACTATATGGGTTACTGAGGTATGCTATAAGCAAGGTAATTTATTCTGAGCACATAGAATCTGCTATAATATTCCAGATGTAAAGTTGCAGATATTTGTAATGATTTTATTGTAATATTTTGAAGTTGTAAGAGAAACCTTTAACAGGGTAAAAGACTCTAATCAATTCTATAAATTGTAAAGCCTTTAACCAGGTGCAACATTTAGTTTAAGTGTTGTAAAATCCTTTAGCAAGGTAGATCTAATAGATCTTGATACTCCTAACAGGGTAAGCTAACAGAAATAGCTAAACATGTAGCTCTAACCAAGCACTCTTTATTATTGTAGTAGTGAAGTTGTGGGTGCCATCCCCACTGTAGTTTTTCTCTCTAACCAAGAGTTTCTGTGTAACCAAAATATATGTGTTATGGAGTGAATCATGTAGGATTGTTATCTATTTGTTTTAGCTTTATATTATGTTACTGCGCTATTCAGTTTATGCATAATAGTAAAGTTATTATTGAAGAAAAGTTTTGAAGTACTAATTCACCCCTCCCCTCTCAGTACATTAGCTTTCCATATTTGGCCTAACATATGACAAAATGGAACAGTCAAAGAAAGAAGAGAACGCTAAAATGATACATTATTTCAAATCTTTTCATAACCTAAAAGTATATACCTCCTTTGTGATGAGGGGCGGTGAGGTTTGATAAGATCATGTAGTAGGGAAGTGCACACCCTCTTGAAATTGGGCACATCCATGCCCTTTTGAGTCATGGGGAAACTGGAGGGCTGCCAATCCGGTGGGGAACATTGATGTGATTCTAGGACATCGTCCAAGTCATCAGGTACATACTGAACTCTGATGTCATTCATATAAAAACATTGAAGGGGAGTCAAAGTGTGATCTTTGCACACAAAAATCACTGCTTTCTTAGAACCCTGACATCGAGTATTGTAATGGCCCAAAAAAATTTGATGGTTATCAACAATATGAGCATCTTGAACTTCTATTTATGGAACCCAAACTCCCTAATGAGAATGAATAGAAATTCTGGAAGGAAATGGCTTTGAAAGTTTAAGCAAAAGACACACTCTGACTATCATATGAGTATGTTCAAATGGAATCAAATCATGTTTAATAAAAATACCCAACTTATTTGCAAGAATCTCAATAATTTTTGGGTCCCTATATTCTAAAGGGAGGGAAGGAAATGCAATCCAAAAAGACATGAACTTGCATAGGTTTGGATCAAGTTTTAAGTTTGGAATCTAGGGAAAGATAAACAACTTTGAACCCTTACAAAATCACTCCTTATGACTATGAGTTTCCTCTTTATTAGCTTTAGAATTGAACAAAACAATGAAATACTTTGAAATTGAATCAATGAAAAAAACATTCTTAACTCCATTCCATATACTTTTAGACCATTTAACAATTTCAGAGATCTAAATCATAGGGTCCCAAAGTTTACCTATGAGAGTTTTTTCCCTTAAAAAATTGACCTGGACATAAAGAAGCTCCTTTGGTAAGCTGATCTTCGAGTCGTGGATCCCCACCCCCAATTCCTTCATGGAGGATATATCCGAACCATTTTTACCTATCAAAAGTTCCGTAGGACTCTCCTTATCATTGTCTAACGTCTCTTTTCTCCAAACTTTGATTATTCTATTTGGATCAAATGGGTTTTATCCGTTTGCGTGCGCTACATATTTTCTTCCGACCAAGCCCCCTTTGGAAGAGGAATATTGATAGAATTCGAAAAGAACTTAGGATTTCAAATAGAGATGTTGTTCATCCTTGTAGTAAAATATGGGAAGTGCTTAGCACCCTCAAACTCTTTATGATGTGCAAATCCTAGCATATTATGATCATATGACTCTTGAATTTGCCACAAAGTGTCACTAGATTGGTTAGCCTCAACCCATGGGACAGATCGGGGAAAATGTGGTGGGGAGCCATCACAAATGTCAAAAACAATCCATGGACCATGTCTCTGCAATCTTCTCTTGCCCTACCAAATAGGCCAATCCCGAGGAACCTTTGTGTTCCTTTGATGCTACCATTGTTTACTTACAAAGCCCTGCTTCTTATGTACCCTGTTTGAGGCCTGATGACCTTTCTTCAATTTTTCCCACCTACTTCCCTATTTAGATTTGGGGTTACGACTCCACTTTGGAAGGAACTTAGGATTAAAGATAGAAATATTGTTCAACTAGGAAGGAATAAAAGGGAAGCGCCATAAGCCTTCAATATCCTTGAGATATTCAAAGCTTGTCCTTAAATGATCAAAGGACACCTAATTCTGCCAATGTCTGCCTACGAAGCCCTACTGCTTACCAACCTTGCCTACAAATCGATGACCTCTCTGCACATTTTCCCACCTGGAACCAACTCTGTCATGGCGGACATGATTCAAATTTATTCTATTCCCGCCTGAAACCAACCTGCTTACGAACCCTACCATTATTAGGGGGTTTTAGATATTAGATTGAAGAATTTTTCAGATACACTTGAATCTGCCAATTTCTACCTACGAAGCCCTGCTGCTTACCAACCCTTCCTGCAACCTGATGACCTCTTTGCACATTTTCTTTCTTGAAACCAACTCTATAGTGGCCTTTCAAACCATTGTTGAAATTCAAGCTTCTTTTAATGTGGGCACATTATTCAAAGATCACCCTTCTTGTTAAGAATAATCATTGGGAATAAATACACACTTCTATTGGGATGAATGATGATTATTAGTATTAATTTGATGCCATTATTATGGCCTCTAATTATAGAGAGATTTAGGTACATGAGACATTTATTGATTATTTTGAATGATCTCTTGAAGTTGTGTGATCTTGAGAATGAAAATCTTGTGCTTCTAAAACAAATAATCGTGCTCTTATACTATAAGTAAATTTCTTTAGAATTTTCGCTATTCTAGGATATCTAAAACATTTACTTGGAGGTGATTGTACCCCAAAATTTTATACCTTGAAAATTGAAAGATATTATTCATAAGGTTTTAAGCAACTGCATGCACAAAAATGCATCTACTACCCAAATTAGTCTAGCAACTATTTTGAGTCTAATTGATATTTCCAATTAAGAGTTTTATATGATACAATTTTGAACCATAAGAGAACTGTCTCCCATTAGCTATGTTGCATTGAAAATTAGAGTCTGGATAAATAAAATAATTGAGCTTACTACCTAGTCTTCTATTAATGAAGATTCATCTTAACTATATCAATCAACACTTTCACATTTCTATTCATGATATAACTAGTTACTTTGAGTGTTTGTGGTGTATTAGTGCTATTCAATTCATGTAGGGAAACATTACTTCATTATTTTCTTGATACTCTTATTCTTAATTTTGTATATTTAGCTATTTTCTAATTACTTCTTGTACTTATTCAATATTATCCTTAATAATTATTAGTACATTTATACTACTATAACACTTATTGCCCCTTGAAAATTCTCAATCATAATTCAAACATAGACCTTTTTTCTCTTTTTCATTTGTCTCTTGTTAAGGAGAGAGCTTACTAATTTATCTTGGGTTTAATAAAATTTATCACTATTGTTAAGTAAGATTAGCCACATTTTTATCATTTTATCTTATGGTTTCACCTTGTATGATTTTTTTTGTTGTATTTTGTAGCTCAACATTTAATTACTGTTGTATAGATTTCATAATTGTACAAGTTTCCAACAAATGAATGTCATGCTTGATTTGGTCATTAGTTACATTGATGTACAATTATAGCCTTTGATAAGGTGTCATCTCACGAGCTCAAATTGCCAATCTAATATGTTTATCATTATATTCAAGTATAGACCTTAATTATTTTAAGTTTTTCAATTGGATAAAATAACTTTCATCACATGGTTGCTCATAAAATGTTGCTAGTTTGTTATTAAATTATTTTTAAATAAGCATTTTTTCTTGCTTGTCACTCACTCTTGATTAGTGCCATTGATAACATCCTATTTATAAATATAGTGAGTCTATGTAAACCATTTCTATATCTGGTACATATGATATAGTTTAAATTGTTGCCACACTTATCCATTAAATTATTTGTGTATCATCAAATTTATAGGTGTCTCTTCTTGGTAGGCTTAATTTTGGACTTTGAAAAGTTTCTCCTATCCCTTAATTTTGTTTATGAGCTATGTAAGTATATTAATTTTTTGGGGGGTTTAGTTCCAATAATTTTTCCTTCTAAAACCTATTAATCATTTAAATATGCTATAAATGAGTTAAATAATTTATCATTAATAAAATGTATATTAATCAACTATTAGAAAGTGTTGGGAAGGGTTATCCCCTTATCAAGGGATTGTCAGATTGTACAACTCATAATGTAACCAAATCCTTTATAAATAAGAACATAATATGTTGGGGTAAGAAGGGAATCTTTATTGGTGGTTCAAACTTGGTTAATATTGCTAGATATAAATAGTAATGCAAGCTAAAGCATTTTAAAAAATACCTCCTTAAATTAGATAATATCACCACAATCAAAGTACTTTAAGTATGACCAGGATAGATGATGATTTAATATTCTTGATAAAAATTATAAGCTATTGAGATGTGATGAGACTACTCAATTCTTTTCTTAAAAATAATTTTTTTTATAAAATATTCTAATTTGTTGGTGAGAAAGGAGTGTACCTAGGTAGTTAAATCCAAGATAAAGCATTCAAACTACCTCCATAAATTAGATAAAATTATACCAAAATAAAATCACTTGACATATGACTAGGATAACAGACCATTTAATAGTCTTGAGAAAAAATATAATCTAGTGAGATGTGATGAGACTATTCCATTGTTTTCCAAAAATTAATTATTTTTTAGAAAAAAAATCTAATTTGTTGGTGAGAAAGAAGTGTTTTACCTAGGTAGTTCATCGACTAGGTCCTATTCATACTTGTTACTTAATTTTATTTAAGATACATATAGAATATTTATCACTTTATGACTCAAAGTCTTAAGATTAGTACATATATGTCATTATCTTATGCAATCCTATGTTCACCTTGTCCTATCTAAGGGCTTTCCTTTGTAATCTCAAATTGTTTATCATTACATATTTGCATCCTTTGACATAATATCATCATTCTCTTATAGCTCACCTCTCTTATTCTTTCATAGAAGTTCCTAGATCTTGGGCTACTACATTATTCAACCAAATCTTTCATAGTATATATCATTCTATATAAACTCTTACATGGCTCAAGAGCTTGTGGGATTTCTTCTTGTTAGTTTAAATTGATAGATCTAGATTACAATTTTTTTATGGATCTTGCAAATTTGATTATGCTCTACTCTTGCACAAAATAAAGATTTAGAGAATAATTGAAATATGAAATAAGTACTAGATTTGGGGGTTTCCTCTTTAAGGATTTCTATCGTAGGTTTATTTTTTATCATGTTGGTGGATATCTAGATTACCATTAAGTTGAGGGTGTTTTTTTTTAATTTCATTCAAATTAGACATTGAAGGACAAATATTTGAGGGTTTGAAACTAGGAGGTGGTTGCCAAATCCAAAAGGTAGCTATAATTTTGGATTATTTTAGGCCAAAATGGACCCAACCATCACATTCAAAAGGCCAAAATCTTTTTAGTAATCCATCAAAATTGGAATACTTATCCCAAGCACATTAGAGATGTTTTTCCTTGATTGTATAGATTCCTACATAGATATTCCTTAAAATATATATCATCATATTACACAATCATGGTGCAAGAATGACTCATGTAGGGCAATAAAAAAACAAATTCTCTTTTTCAAATTCAATTTTCCAAAAAAAAAAAAAAAAAAATTTAAAAGGAACAAGGTACACTTACATAGACTATGCAAGGTATCTAAATCGACAGGGTGACCAACATATCATAGAAGACCACATGTCGACACCTCATTTTCTTAAAGTGTCCCCATACACCATGTTTGCATGCAAATTCTATATTTTATAATTAATAATATTTTTTCTATTCCATCATAGATTCTATAATATGAAATATTTTTAATTATTAAAAAAATATTGAAAGAATATTCATCTGATTTCTAGCTAATAGAATATTTTATACAATATTTCGATAAGGGGTATATTACGATCACTATTAGGGAATATTATATTTCTCAAGATGCTAACATCATGATTGCATTAGCATGACATCACTTGGTAACCCCCTCCAACCTACCCCCTCTCTATTAATAGTTTTCATTTCAAAATTTGACTTTGAATACACAATCATTCAACCTCCTTTTATTGAGGAATTTTTTTTTATTTAAAAAAATATTCATGCTGTAGGTTAGGAAATAGGAAATCATCACAAAACAGATAAACATAATAGCAAGTATAAAAACATCGGGTTCACCAATTTATGTAGCATCGGAATTAGGAATCATCAAAGCAAGTATAAAAACATATTAATCATTATTAGCTCAATCATAAACACACATTGCAATGATCTAATCCTAAGCACACTCAATAGAGACATAAAAACAAAGCATTCAAAAGAAAATATCATGCAAACCAGATGACGATTTGGATGCTTCTTCCATGCGGCTCCATTGTTCTTCTTTCCTCTTCAAATGGATTTGTGGATCTCACCTACAAGTGCACATACAATTGAAAGCAAGATTGACTTTGATGAAAAGCTCAAGAGTACTAGAAGCATAAATTCGATAGTCTGATAGGGATTAGCGGCTAGGGATTTGATTGAAGAAAATCATCCAATTTATAGATAAATTGGAGAAAAGACAAGATTAGCATGACAGTGATTCGAATGGAAATTCAAATCAAGAATAGCAAAATTATGACATGTTGCTATGCAAAGATTTATGACAATTTTATGACAAATTCTATGACAAATTGCTATGTCAAGACAAATTCTATGACAAATTGCTATGTCAAGACAAATTCTATGACAAATTTCTATGTCATTTCCATAATTTTAGGAGAGAAATAGGAGGAAATTGAATTTAAGAATTAGAAAATTTAGAAAAATAGGAGGAATTAGGAAAATTAAGAATTAGAAATTAAGAAATTGATGGAAATTAGAAATTAGTGAATTAATCAATAATTTTTCATTTATTAATTAATTCATTCACAAAGAGGAATAATTAGCCAATTAAATGAACATTTAATTGCAATGAGAAGACTTAGGATAAATAAATAATTTATTAATCCTAGAGAGAGAAATGACAAATTAGGTTAAATGATTAAATCATGAAACCCTAAAGAGATGGATTAGCAATGCAAAGATGACAATTAGGTCTTGACAAAGGATAGTTGATATCGATTCGATCATGATTTTGAATTGATAAATGACCAGTGTTGATAAATGATTTGATTAAGATTGATTGACAAAAATCAATGACAAATTGACCAAATTGACATGATTGAAAAGGACAAGGATCGATGACGAATCGATCGCAATATGACAAGATTGACAAGGACAAAGATCGACCAAAATCATGATTGAAGATTGTTGTCGACAAGACCAAATTTGAAGGCGAGATGAATGAAGAATATAGAAGAATGACTCGATGCTCGCAAATGATAAAGATCAAGTGCGTGACATAGGAGAAATGTTAATGCGATGCAAAAACCTAAAATGGGGCAATGCGCAAATGTTAAAGTATGACATCCGCAAGCGTTGACCATTTTTAGGTGTCTACATTTTGCCCCTCTTTGAGACAATGCGATTTTAAGCGTTGTTTCAAAGAACAATAATGAAAATGCCCCAGACAATAATAACGACATATGCATGCCCCCTCGAGGAATTGGCCGAAAACATGCAAAAAAGAGGCCAATTGATCGATAAAAATGATAGGATCGAACGGACTGACAATCGGAGAGCAGATGCATGAAGGACAATCAATTGACGACACAAAAGACCATGATCAGCATAAGATGGAGAGGATGCATGTCCATCTATGCAATGACAAAGAGCTATAAATGAGACCAAGAGGGTGAAAAATTGCTCATTTGCACTAGCCCAAGAAGAGGATTTGTTGCTCTGGAAAAGGACACTTGCAGAGAGATGGTGAACATGAAAATGGTAGATCACCTCGGAGAATGTGTACGCATGTACAAATGATCGGATGATGTGGGAGCAGCGATATGGATCTCAAAAACCCATGTTTTCAATTTCATGAATTTGACGCGTTTGCGGGACATTGCGGGGCCCATAGGGGATGCAAAAGAGGACTTCTGCGCTTGTGTAGTCTAATTCTGTGCTTCTGTCATGTCTTCTGCACCTGTGTAAGGGTACACAAGCGCAAGAGTAAAGACACAGGCGCAAGAGTGAAGACACAAGCGCAATTGTGCATGTAAGACTCAATTTAGGATCAAAACTGCATGCAAAGGACCTGAAAAGGGGGGACAAGGGTAGGATAGGTCAAAATAGATGAAAAACACCCTAAGGTGGACAAGAAAATGAGGAAATGCAACCCGTAGGAGCAAACCCTAAAACTGATAAAATGTGCCCCAATTGTGATGCAGAGTCGACAGTATCCGTTGATCACACGGGAGAACCGACCTGACTGCTTCATGTTACGACATAGACTCAGAAGCACAGACAGAGATACATTAGTAGGACTTGAGACATGGTAGGGATGAGGAGGATAGAGAGAGAACCCAGTGACAGAGGCACGTGCTCCTTATGACAGACAGTGCACATTATCTAGTTTGACATTATATAGTCAGCTTGCGGGCCATACTTAGGATAGACAGTCCGATTTTGTACTCTAATATTATTATGATATGTGATATGATATGCATCGATATGATGGGATGCAATGTGTTATGACTGATGTTATTTTCCATGTATGGATAACTTATGCACTTGTTTATGTACATATATGGATGCATTTTTATGTATTTTTGATGCATTTAGGAAATGAAATGGATAAAATGCACTTTTTATGAACATGTATGGATGTATTTTTATGTATTTTTGATGTATTTATGAAATGAAATGGATAAAATGCTTGATGTAATATGTGATGGAATGCAAATGTACTAACCAATGAATGCAGGATGTAGCATATGTGTTTGGATATCGGAGCACTAGATCGAACTGACTATCCGGACTGACGGAAGAAATGTTAGTAAGAAATGAGATAGAGGACAGTTAGAGATGATGAAAAACTTGCTTTCAGTAATGCACTTTGTAGGTGAGAACCTTTATTTTTATGTAGCAAAATGGATGCGTAGCATCATGGCATTGAAGGCCAGAGCTGAAATGCAACCCTTTTTGCAAAAGATAGACACATCACAGACAAACGACAATCACAATCAAAAAAAGAGACCATGTGCCATCCCGGTCACTCTAAATCACTCAGTGACATCATCGAGAAACATAGGAACATGATCAAAGATAAATCAATAAATGATAAGACGCACAAATTCAAACAAATCAAACAAACATCTTGATCTTCATTGTCAAAAGTTGAAAGTGCTGATAAGACGATCACGCTGTCTGGTTTCAAGAAATGCGATACCCCATCTAAGACAGGACACAGTCTGGTTTCGAGTATACCACACCCTGTATAAGACCCATGATAATAGGAACAAGGACAAATGATTTTGATGCCGATATTCGATTGATATGATAGTTTGGATCAGTTTGAATGTTTGATTTGATTGAAAAAGTTCATCTGTTAATGCGTGATTCCATTAAAGCACAGCGTTTGATTGTGAATCATTGGAGGAATGCTTAGTGACTTGTCTTATGCACAGAGGGGTAATTATTTGCAAAATGTTTGTTTTTGTTTTTGGAGTTTTACAAAAAAAATTTGAAAATTTTTTCAGGACTTTATTTGACTTTTTAGGGGGTTTTTTTTAGGACATTTTTCAATTTTTATGACTTTTTTCAGGACATTTTTCAATTTTTATGATATTTTTCAGGACATTTTTCAATTTTTATGATTTGTTCAGGACATTTTTCAATTTTTTTTTGAATTTTTTTCAGGACATTTTGAAATTTTTATGATTTTGCCCCCAGTGTCTAGAAAGGCAAGGAATATGACAGGTGAATAAATAGGCTTGCTGAAATGATGGTGGATAGAGGGAAGATAAAGGCCTTGTATTATGGAGACAATACGGATGCAATTTCCAAGGGCTATTGCATGATGGGACAAAAGATTGGATATGACAATGTAAAGTAGGAACATGGCATGAGGGACATGTCAAGAGGTTTTTGAAAAACATGTTTAAATTTTGTGTCCTTATGTCAGATCAAGATCAAGAAAAAAAGGGTGTATGGATAGTGATAAGATATGGATAGGATAAGCAAGATCAAGAATGGATAAGGGACATGGACTGAAGGTCGGGATTGGCTATGGGATAATGGTAGAAAGTTGCAATAAGACAGGGAATATGGATGAAAGGTTGTAATAAGCAAATGGATAAATGACCAAAAGCTATGATGGACTAAAAGCTGCAAACAAGATGCATGATGCTCATGAAGATCGTCAGCCTTGTCAAGATCAAAGGTGGAAAGGGAAACTGGACATGAGGGACAATAGGATATGAAGGGTAATGACATGGTATGATAGGATAATGAAGGGCAATAGGATATGAAGGGGGAAATCTGGCCCCAAGTGTGGTGTGCAAGAAGTTCATAGATTACGCATGATGCCTGTTTGCCAGGTTTTCATCACGGTACTTGCCCAAGGTGCCTGTTTGCCAGGTTTTCACCAGTGGACGAATTATTTTTCTTTTACTTTTTTTCTTTTGTCTTTTTTTTTCACTTTTTTTTTGTATTTTGACTTTTTCAAGAGAAGATGGACACATGATAGGGGATGGAAGAAGGACTCAAGCATCTTTTTGATTGGATAGTAGCCTTGAAAAAAAATGGACCATGACCTTTAAAAGTATGCTCAAAGATGTTGGTAGGATGAGGACATGGAAAATGAGATGAAACTAAGGCAATGATTTATGCAAAGGATTGGATCAAAGGGATCGAAGGATGGAAAATATGCATTGGATAATGGATAGGGTACTAGAAGAATTGGGCTTCATTGGATGGAAATGAAGGCAAGATCGACATTGGTACACACCTTGAGGGGTGATGGACTGATGGAGGAAAGATGTATTTTGGATATGGAGATTTGGATGGAGGAATAGCTTGGGATTTTGGGACATAAGGGCCCAAAACGGATGAAGAAGGTGGAGGAATAGACTTGGAAGGAACAACAATTTTAGATGCCAATTTGGGTTGTTCTTTTTGTGCTTCAAGGAGCTTCTTGGAGATCCACATGGTTTTTGATTTTTCATGCTTTTGTGGTTCCTTGGAGTGCATTGCTTGCACAAGGGATTTAGGAACCCATATATATTTTGACTTTTCTTTTTGAGCAATGGGCCTTTGTGGCCTTTGGGATTGTTCTTTTTCTTTATAGATCATATTGTTCTTTGTTTTGACATGTCGATTATATTGGACATGTTGATCCTTGAACACATGTGGATTTCTAGACTTATGACGTTTATGCTTGGCATCCAAATTGCTTGGAAGAGGGAATGAATGTCGGTGTGGATGGGAATAATATGGAGGCATGTGGGATGGATGGAAGGTTCTCCAAGATGTGTGCCTTTGCTGATGTTGCATAGGAGATGGAGGGATATAGGGACCTAGAATGGATGGAAGCGATGATGGGGAAGGTAGACATTTGGATTTTGACTTTGAAGGGATACCAACACCTTGAGTGTGAGCTGTGTAGCCATGACCATTAAGATCTTCTTTGATATGGAGGGGTTCTTGTTTGTGGAGATCTACTCCTTTGCCTTTATCAATATCTTGACTTGTAGGAGACTCTTTTCTGTGGGAAGAAGATGCGAGTCCATTATGAGGTGGATATAATATGAGAGAAATAATGAGATCTTGAAGTGGATTGGATTGAACCAAAGAGGAAGAACCCATTATGCATGTCAAGGGTTCATGAACATCTTGTACTGACACATTAGAATCATGAGGGGGATTAGGATTGTGTAGTGGACATTGTTCAATGATAGGCTCTTCAAGAGATGGAATGGGAGAAATAATGGGATCGTCAAAAGAAATGTGATCTTGGGGTGTGTATGGAGGATTAAGACAAGGAGGTGGAGGAACAAGTGAATCTTGTGGAGGATCTGAAGGAATGATATGATCTTGTGTTGGAAATGAATTTGGAAGGATACTTTGATCTTGACAAGGAGGAAGATCATTGGATTCCTCTTTAAAATTGCTTTGCTCTTGACTTTCAATGGGATCATTGGAAAGGATGGAAGGGATATCTTGATCTTTCTTAGGAAGTGGAATGTCAATGGGATTTGAAAGGATATTGTGTTCATGAAATGGAAGGGGATCATTTGGGATTGGATGGACTAGGATATCTTGATCTTGTTTGGGGAATGGAGTGTCAATAAGACTTTGGATAGGATGGACAAGAATAGGGGAATCATTGTGAGTGTTTGGGAACATGGGGTCCTGGTCAACAACTGGATGGGATGATAAGGTTTCAAGATCTTGATCTTGATCTGTTTTAAGACACGTTTCTTTATGCTCTAAATTATCCTCTTGACATGGGGTTAGACTTTGGATATGCATGGGGGATTCTGACAAGGAATCAATGCTTTGGCATGAAGGAAATGCACTTTGAACATTTGTGATGGATTTTGGCAAGGAATCAATGCTTGAACATGAGGAAGAGGGACTTTGAAGGGGGTCCTCTAAAACAGGTAATGGCAATAAAGTGCATGATGGCATTGGGTCTTGTATTTCTGAAACATGACAAGGATGTGCATCATGAGTTGGATTATCTTGGCAATAAATTATGGATAGCTCTTGGATAATTGCATCCTTGGGTGTATTGTTTGATGAGGACAATACAGAAGATTCTTGTGAAACTTCTAGAGGTGTAGGGATAGATGCCACTGGAGAGACAATTTGTTTGTGGGGAGATGAGGCATTGCTAGACATAAGTGTATTATCTTGATCTTCCTCAATAAACTCACTTGGTCATTTCCTTAAGAGCATTGCAATAAAGCCACCTTTCTTTCGATGTTTTGACATGCTTGTACTTGGAATTTGAACTTGTTTTTGATTTGATGTCATGTTTTGATTTTGAACTAGATGTTGATCAGATTGGTTTGACATGCTCAAAATTTGGCTTGGTGTGGGCTGCAACCTTTGTTTTTGAATGTTTGGTTGCGATTCTTGACATTGATATGTTGATTGAACTTGTTGATATTCCACCATTGGTGGAACTATTTGTTGACATTGTATAGTTGGTTGGACATATTGTTGAAATTGGACCTTTGGTTGTAAATGTTGAACAATTGATTGTGATGGTTGAAAATCTAATTGATAGTAAACACCTTCTTGTTCTTGTTGTGGAGGCACATAATGTTGAAATTGATGTTGTCTCTTTTCTTGAAATTTTTTCATCATCTCTATTTGTGAGAGGAGAGCTGGTATGTCTGATCGTTCACGAAGAGATCTTACATCAATTGGCTCAATATTTGGATTTTGACCTTGAAATTTTTGAAACATTTTGGACATTTGTGATCTATTCTTCTAAATGTTTTTCACTCTTTGTTCCAATATCTCATTTTCTTGAGCTAGCTTCTCCTCTAACTTTTGTATTTGGAGACTTGTTTCATCATAAAAAGTTTGATCGATATTGCCTTGTTGTTGGGTGGGATAGAATTGTGATGGCATTGTCGATTGATATGTCAAACTTTCTTGCCTCATTGGTGCTTGGAACCTTGCTTCAATAGACATGTCACTATGCAAATGCAATATTTTTGGAATTGTTCAAGGATAATGTATGATATGCAACTAAATGCAAACTAGATAGATGAGCACGCAATCTATGTTTTTGGTTGTTTTTGAAGATTTTGACAAACTTATGAATGCAAATCTAAGAGAGGGACCCTTGGGAAATTGGAATGATGTCTAGACCTCAAAGGACAAAAGGACCAAGTGACAAAAGGACATGATGACAATGTCTCCCCTATATGCTTGGATACTAAGCTAGGTTTGATGAAATGATATTGATGACAAAAGGACAAAAAGTTTGATAAGGTCTAGACTTCCTAACAATGACTTAGGGTTTATCAAAGATTTGGATTACTCAAGTATGACAAAACCTAGCTTTGACACTATATGCAAAGGGACAATTACTATGCAAATGACACTTAATATGATATGATAATGACTTAAGCTTGATGAAGAGACCTAGGGTATGCAAATGTGACCTAATGTATGACAATGTCAACCTAAGGCAAAACCTAAGGTTGAATTATGAAATGGTATTACTCTAATGCAAGAGGACATATACAAAATGGATAACTCTTATTGATATGCAAAGGAGTATGACTTAGATAAAACTTAACCTTGACAATGATCTTGTAAAATGCAAACGATGAACCTAGATCTAAGTGACATGAATATTGAGACAAGACTTTGAAAAGTGTTTGACAACCATGCTTGAAGGTGTTTTAAACTTTGTTGGATGAAATGCTCTTATGTTTAGCCTTGTTTTGAATCAATTTGTCTTGTTCTTGAAATGAGATGCAATTCAACTTTTGACAAGTAAAGAAGACAAGATATTTTAACATAGACTCAAGACAATCATGCTCATTCACACAATTCTTATGGTAGGCAAGGACATTAGGTACTTGAGAGGTAGACTCATTATGGGATTCAAGGAGAATACACAGATGCTTGACCCCACGGGCTCCCCTCCACGGCACTCACTTCTCAGGGCAGCCAAGCATCAGTCCCCATGGAAATCTCCCCATGGCAAACTTATTATCTCTTCCAAGTATCCGAATTTGTCCTTGTCAAGCAACTAGAAGGGTTTTTGGCCTCTAAAAACAAGGTGTTTAGTAAGGATTTCTGTTAAGCGTTACTCCTTGATGTCATGCAAGCATGATTGAGACATTAAGCCCATCAAGATACCAAACAAATGTAGTCGCGCAAGCACGATTTAGACCAAAAGGCCCTACTTAGATGTTGATATGAGAAAGAGTTCAAGGGTCATCACTTCCCAAGTAACTACAATTCCCACATAACCCTTCCTTCAAAGCTTTCGCTCATCGGGTATTTTTTTATAGTGAGTTAGAATGCCAAGGAATTCTAGCCGTACTCACTTTGGGTCATTCCCTTCTCACGATTATCACTTGCTCGCAAAAGCAAAGTGGTCGAGAAGGCAGGCCCTCTAAATGTGACATACAATCAACAACACAAGCATGGTATCGAAGATCTGGATTTCTGATCACCCTAAGAAGGATGAGAGCATACTCTCCTACTCCAATGTCACACTTAACAATCAAAGCAAACAAATGTTCATTCCAACCTATTTATAAATCATTAAGTGCCTAATTAAAAAACACAAACACAAAAGTTTGGTTGTTTCTCCAAGGCAACTTGCAAAACCCAAGTTAGAGGTTTGATTTGTTGTCTTTGACCATCGATTCTGCATAAAACATGTTAGTAGTTTGATTCATATTCTTTACCATGCGTATGCCAAGATTCTACATAGATAATTAGTACCAAAATCCAAAGCACAGAAAATAGAATGCAAAAACACAACAAATTTCAAGTAAACACTGCATTTTTTTACCTCTGTTCTGGACTTTACACAGGTGCATAAGTCATGACACAAGCACAGAATGTCTGACACAAGCGCAGAATGTCCCCTACACAAGCGCAGAATGTCTGACACAGGTGCAAGTTGTCTTACACAAGCGCAGAAGTCTCCAGAATACCCTGCACGACCCTATTTTTGGGTTTTTGGCCTGCAAAATCAACTTGAAAGCACTCCAAAACACAGTTAAAGGGTTAGATGGTTAGTGTTCACATCGGGTTCACCAATTTATGTAGGTTAGGAAATAGGAAATCATCACAAAACAGATAAACATAATAGCAAGTATAAAAACATCGGGTTCACCAATTTATGTAGCATCGGAATTAGGAATCATCAAAGCAAGTATAAAAACATATTAATCATTATTAGCTCAATCATAAACACACATTGCAATGATCTAATCCTAAGCACACTCAATAGAGACATAAAAACAAAGCATTCAAAAGCAAATATCATGCAAACCAGATGACGATTTGGATGCTTCTTCCATGCGGCTCCATTGTTCTTCTTTCCTCTTCAAATGGATTTGTGGATCTCACCTACAAGTGCACATACAATTGAAAGCAAGATTGACTTTGATGAAAAGCTCAAGAGTACTAGAAGCATAAATTCGATAGTCTGATAGGGATTAGCGGCTAGGGATTTGATTGAAGAAAATCATCCAATTTATAGATAAATTGGAGAAAAGACAAGATTAGCATGACAGTGATTCGAATGGAAATTCAAATCAAGAATAGCAAAATTATGACATGTTGCTATGCAAAGATTTATGACAATTTTATGACAAATTCTATGACAAATTGCTATGTCAAGACAAATTCTATGACAAATTGCTATGTCAAGACAAATTCTATGACAAATTTCTATGTCATTTCCATAATTTTAGGAGAGAAATAGGAGGAAATTGAATTTAAGAATTAGAAAATTTAGAAAAATAGGAGGAATTAGGAAAATTAAGAATTAGAAATTAAGAAATTGATGGAAATTAGAAATTAGTGAATTAATCAATAATTTTTCATTTATTAATTAATTCATTCACAAAGAGGAATAATTAGCCAATTAAATGAACATTTAATTGCAATGAGAAGACTTAGGATAAATAGATAATTTATTAATCCTAGAGAGAGAAATGACAAATTAGGTTAAATGATTAAATCATGAAACCCTAAAGAGATGGATTAGCAATGCAAAGATGACAATTAGGTCTTGACAAAGGATAGTTGATATCGATTCGATCATGATTTTGAATTGATAAATGACCAGTGTTGATAAATGATTTGATTAAGATTGATTGACAAAAATCAATGACAAATTGACCAAATTGACATGATTGAAAAGGACAAGGATCGATGACGAATCGATCGCAATATGACAAGATTGACAAGGACAAAGATCGACCAAAATCATGATTGAAGATTGTTGTCGACAAGACCAAATTTGAAGGTGAGATGAATGAAGAATACAGAAGAATGACTCGATGCTCGCAAATGATAAAGATCAAGTGCGTGACATAGGAGAAATGTTAATGCGACGCAAAAACCTAAAATGGGGCAATGCGCAAATGTTAACGTATGACTTCCGCAAGCGTTGACCATTTTTAGGTGTCTACACATGCTATTTGTAGTGGTATACTATTTTTTTAAAATTTTTGTTGTGTAGTGTTTCTAAGTAATATTTATTCTCAAAAGAGTTGTTGAGAAATTATCATTGTGTGAAGTTTTGGGGCTTCATTCTTGCTCCTATGATATAAAACCTGGCTATAAATTTACTTAAAAGTGCAAATTTTTTATGTATTTAGTATTATCATGATCAAATTAGTCTCTATCATCTAAAATTTTTATTTTTTATTTTTTGGCAAAAATTGGCATTTGTAAGTACTAAGTGTTCAGTCCACTTTTTTATTATTTGCAAGGGAACCTATAATCACACTATACATAAAGTTCCAAGATCATATGCTATGGGTGCATTCATGATTATGTATTTTTTGGGGTAATATTATTCTTTTTTGGATTAAGTCTCATGATTAGACTATTGAATGATTAAAATTGAGGAGTTTATCATGGGTATCAAAAGACAACTTATTATAATCAAGTTGGATAGATGAAACTACAAGTATTGGAAAGATGTAATTCTAGCACATTGTAAGTGGCTTGATATTTTTCCCTATCTCTATGTAATAGTTTTTAAACAGTTATCATATTGGAAGAGAGTTTTGTGGGAATAAAGAATCAACATATACTAGGAGTAATTGGTTGTAATTGAGATATTGACACACAAATGGAAATTGATGGTATTGAGTGTCCTAATGATCTTATGACCAAAATTTAGGAGATATATGGATATCTTGAATGGACCTCCATTCCTAGAGGATTTCTTTATGGATTGTCTTGTTCTACTTGATCATTTTTGGCCAATTAAAGATAAAATTACTATGTGCTTCTTGCTAAATGAAATAATTTTGGTTGTCTTGATGGTAAAAAGGCTTCTACACTATAAATAAAATATTTTATGTTCATTCTTCCTAAGTTACACTTAAGGGAGTTGTTGGTGTGAAATAGGTGTTTTCCATAGCTAATTCATCACCTAGGTCCCATTTACACTTGTTATTTAAGTTTACTTAAGGTACACATAAGATGATTAACACTTTATGTCTCAAGTAATAAGATTAAGAAACACGGCTTAATATTATGTAGTCTTATGTTCACCTTGGCTAATTTAACCAAGGGGTTCCTTTTGCAATCTCAAGCTTTTTTTTATCATTGTATATTTGCATCCCTTGATAGAATAATATTACTTTATTATAGTTAATATCTCTTGTGCTTTAGTAGAAGTTCCTAGATATTGAGTGTCTACAATCATCAACCAAAAATTGTATTGTACAATTTATTATATACCAAATTTTATAGTATTTAATTGAGCCCATTTTGTCAAGAGGAACAAGTTAAGGAGGAGTAGGGTAGAGTTTAAGAGCTAGAGTTGTGATAATAATCTTGTAATAATTTTTTAACAAAGTGATTGACCATTGATTACTAATTTCTTCAAGGTAACCAAATTTAGGTATGAACTTAACATTTTGTTTGTTGATGAAATTTATGAAAGAATTGAAGTGAATCACTTCAATAAAATTTATCAAGGAATTATAATGAATCACATCAATATCAACCTTATCAAGGTCATCTACCTTTTTAACCCAAAAACATTATTAAATTCACAAGGGAACCCATCCAATATAGGAGAATTTTCATTAAATATTAAGAAGATAATGTCCTTTATGTACTATTTGATAGGAAGATAGTAATAAATAATGCATTGGGAATCAGATACTTGATAGGGGATCATAATGAGTCATTTATGTATTTAATAATATAACTAAGATAGAGTAGACTCTTGGGAAACAAAAACATGCTCATAATACTATACAAAATCTTTAATAAGTTCCAAGAAGAAATTCTAGAAGACACCGCATGAACCACTTTGTCCCTAAACATTGTCTTATCCGAACCAACAAAAGGGAATGCCTAGATACTTACAAGGAAAAGATCCCACCTCAAAACCCCAAAATTGATTCAACATATTCTGAACTAAAGGGGAAACATTCGAAAATTTTTAAGCCAGTTCACTTCTATACTTATCCTCTTTTTCTGCTTACCGGTCACTTTGGACTTTACCAGTTTAACTCACAGTTAAATCCTCTTATCGGTTTTATCTTCCTTGTTGAATCTCTTCTTTAGATGCTAAGTTACTTGACTCTTCTCAGTCTTATCATCTCTCTACTTTTCTTAGGATCACTCTACTCCACCAAACAACATAAAAAAAACTTCAACCTTCAACCTACAAATTTATAGCCAAATTTTCCCGCCAAAATAGAATCAAATCTTGGCGTGCTAGGGTTTATCTCCACCAACTTGATCTGTATCAAATCTGATCGGATCTCCGATCCTTGAATTCTAATATACACCACATCAATCAACACCGCCATCTCAATTGATTTATGTGCATGCTTTCTATGTTTAGCCATCTGCAACATGATTTTCGTCTTTGTGTCTTGTCAATCACCATGCATGTTGCAGTTTACTTCACCCACTCTGATCTGCAATTAGATACATTGTTGATGTTTTCTTGTTCAATCCGCATCGATTCGCACACCACTATTGTCAACCCTATAACTTTGGAGTCACCATTAAATGCCAAACCAACCACCAACTACCTCACCGACAGGCACTTCACCAACCTCTGCATGCTTGCCACTTAAACTCCACATGGCATCTCTATCGGTATGTACGCTAGCTTAGACCTCTGTGTCGGTTCAGACAGGATCACCTAGAAAAAACTTAATCGGTATACACCTACCCATCATCTAACTCTATCGGTACATCTCACCTTCTAGTTGACCTTCTTGCCATCACCTTCTTTGTCTTGTAGGTGTATCACATTTATCGGTCATCAACCTCGCTGAATAGAAGTAGATATCCATGGTGAGTTGTCATGTACCTTACCACCTGATTAAGAGCACTCCACTTTGCCTCTTGGATCTTTGTTGTATATCGATAACCACCTTGTTTACCGGTCGAGATGTTTTTGCCTTCAAACCAGTAATGTGCATAATGCCTTCATGCCATGCATACCCAACTGTTATGCATCTGTGGCAACACCTTTCTCCATCTGCATCTCGATAACACCAAGTATGTAGCTGCAGAGCCTCATCTTCATTTGACCAATTCTCCTCTCAATCGGTTTGCCAGGGTGGCAAAATCATCCCGGTAGAACATCTTCCTTCTCTATCTCAGTAGCACATCTTGACTTCACATGTTGATCCGGTTTACATCTTAGATCTCAACCTCTGGAGGCTTCCTCATCTTCCACTTTGGTCATCCAGTCTATGCATCCAATCACCTGCCTTTGCTTTCTCTGACTACCTTATCCTGGAAAGCCATGAAGTATGCCATGCATGTTGTGGGATAAGCAAGGTATTACCACTTACTGGTGTGATGAATAGATAGTTGCACTCCAATTGCCAGACACCAGTGGAAGAGGATCTTTGTCACTTGTCAGCATGAATGTGACATCCCTGAGGACTAGATACATCTTCAGCTTGACATGTGTCCCAGTAGCTTCCCCATATGTCATCCATGCTCACTAAGGTAGCATCATCTCTATTAATCCTTCACTTTGTACTAAAACAACATTAGTAACTAGTGGGAGTCCTATTAGATGACATCACACTAGCATACCGAGGACTTACAGACACTTCATTATTTTACACTACAACAACCTTTACCAGTCATAGGCATACTGGTTCACATCATTTACTATCACTTACCAGTCTCTTCTCTCTCAATACAGACATATACACCAAAGACTCTAACTCGCTTACTTGTTGGCTTCACTGTCCACACTACCGATTAATAACATTGACATCATATCAACTATTCTCCCATACTGGTTGTCCTACTATATTGGTTGACATCAATGAAAACACTATGCCAACAATTCTCACTTTATTTGGACTCTTTTCTAACAAGTTATCACTTTCGGAGTGTCTATTTCTTGGTTCCTAGAGCAGTTTGAGCTTAATGGCTAGTTGGAGATTTCTTCGCTTGTAGAGCACTTTCTTGACTTGTAGATCTAACTGACACCACACATGATGTTCCTAGGCCCTTGTGCGACCTTCCTTGGTGGTCCGCACTTCATTCTTTTCTTTGGATGAGGAGACATTCATGCTTTGGGCCCAACCAATTTTACACATTTCATTTTCCTTTCTTGGAGAATGTAATCTTGTGTGGCCAACTTGGATGTGTTTCAGATGCTATATATATTGTTGTAGTTGATTCTTTGGAGGATAGAGAAGAGATATGATGATATGAATTATTATTTTGTAATTAGAACACCTCTTAGAGGTCCAGATGGATTGTAATATGGAATATATTCTGTAAGTAGGCCTATAAGCTTGCATATTTTCTTGCATGTTGTCAGATGGTTTATGATGAATCTATGATGTTGTGGATGTCTGATCTTACATTTTCTCTATGTTGTATTGTTGGTTTCGAGGATTTACTCTTGCTGCATGATCTGGATTGTTCTCTTTGAGGATCCTCCGGACCATGGATGGATTAGATGGTATCAGAGATGGTTGCAAGTCTTGAGGCATTCCTTTGGGTGAACAAATCACCGATTTGAGGTAGGCTATAAATTTGTTCAATAGATCATCGATTGTGAGGCAATTGGAACTTTGTAGTCAGACCGCGGACTTGAGGCAATTGCACTACATCAAGGGAAGAGATGCTACTGAAAAGGATGAACCCTAAAAGGGTAGAGTAGATGATGGACTATTTTAGAAATGAGATGAGGAATGAGATCTGAAACGCGCTGGCTAGTTTGTGGAGGAATCCAGAATCAAAGGAAGAGTATGAAGAGGTAGGGGATGAGCTTGAGGCTGAAGAGCTTGAAGGACTTATAGATGAGGGATAATATATATTTCTTAGAGCGGTGGCACAAATGAGTAAAATACATAAAGTTGAGGTTTCTAACTTTTCAAGTACATTGAATCCAGAAGACTTGATAGACTCGATTGACGAGTTGGAGGACTAATTTGAGCTTGAAGATATTAAAGATCCGCAAAGGGTTAAGTTAGCACAAACTAAGTTGAAAGGGAATGCTTCTTTATGGTGGAGAAAGTTGCAAAGGGATAAAATGGAGAATGGTGAGATGAAAATCACTTGGTGGAGGTAGATGGTTGCAATATTGAAGGCTAAATTCATTCTGAGAGACTATGAGTTGGAATTATTCAAGAAGTTGCAAAACTTGAAGCAGAGCGATATGAGTGTGAAAGAGGTTACTGGGGAATTCTACAAGATGATGAGGAGATCTGGACATTGAGAGATGGATAGGAAGAAGGTGGATAGATACATAAATGGACTTGGATTTAACATTTAGGATGAGATGAGTATGCAGAAGATTTCTAATATTGAGGAGGCTTACCAATATGATCTGAAGGCAGATGGTATGGTGAAAATAAGACAATAGAATAACCCTAGAGGGGGATATGCAATGAATAGAGGGAAGATGAGTATGGATAGGCAAACTACTAAAGAAGAATCAAAATCTAAGTGGAGTAAAGAACCAGATCAGAAGACGCAAAGAAAAGGAAATGGCAATAACAACAACGAATTCTTGGGTAAATGTTTCAGGTGTGGAGAAACCAAACATAGATCTTGTGAGTGTTCTTAGGGAGCTAGTAAGAAAGGAATGGCAAGGAATTTCATGGTACATGAGGATCAAGAAACTAGAGCAATAGATGGGAGTGTAGTAGATCTGGAGCAAGGAGAATCCCTTATGTATAGAAGAGTCTTGGTGGAGTAGAGTAGGGAGGAGATCAAACCTACATAGAGGAAGAATCTTTTTCAGACTATATGCAAATCAGAAGGTAAGTGTTGTAAGGTTATTTTGGATACTGGAAGTGCTGGTAATCTGGTATTTGAGAAAATGGTAGAGAAGCTTGGTTTGAAGAGGTTTGAGAATCCTTGTCCATATAAGGTGAGTTGGTTGAAAAATGATCATGTGGTAGAGGTGAAAGAGTAGTGTTGGGTGAATTTTAATATTGGACCATACAAAGATGAAGTCTTGTGTGATGTCATGTCCATGAGTGCTTGTCATGTCTTGCTGGGTAAACCTTGGCAGTTTGATAGAGGAGCTATATATGATTGTAGAAGAAAATTGATCACTATTGAGAAGGATGGAAAATTTTTTACTTTGGCTTCTTTAAAAGCGAAGGAGAAGGAACTAAAGAATTTGAGTCTAGTGAAGAGTTTCTATGTAGAGAAGTAGGATGCAAAGGATGGCATGGATTTGAAGAAGATCCTTGTTGATGGGTCTGATAGAAAGGTTGTACCGGATGGTAGTGAAGTTAGAGTTATGATGCCAGATAAGGTGAATTCTGGTGGAAGAAGTAAATCAGATTTGCAGAAGGAGAGTGGTGGTAAGAGATAGTGTGTAGGTATGAAGCAAGGAAAGGGAGAAGAAGAGAATAAGAAGTTGGAGAATCTAGTAAGTTTTTGGAAGAACTAAGGAAAAATAAATTTGCAGACAAGGAAGACAATTGGATAAAAAATGAGTCTATATCCCAAATCCTTTTCGATATTCATGAGTTCCCTCTTATGGAACATCTTTTCCTACCTGTGGTGTCTGATGCAAGAGCATCCCCGGTCGATGATCAATCTTGCATCAACCAAAACCATATTTGTTTTCAGTTTTGTTCATGTTTAGTTCTGTGTTGTAGCTTTTGTGATTCTTTCGACATTCTCTGGTAGTTGTTCATTTTTCGTTGTGGATCATATATTTGGCTTCCAAACTTTTTCTTGTTCCTTGTTCTTGATTCTCAGTTTATTTGGACTCTTTTCCAGTAAGTTATCTCTTCCAGAGTGTCTGTTTCTTGGTTCTCGGAGCAGTTTGAGCTAAATGGCTAGTTGGAGGTTTCTTCACTTGCAGAGCACTTTATTGACTTGCAGATCTAATTGGCACCACACACGATGTTCCTAGACCCTTGGCCGACCTTCCTTAGTGGTCCGCACTTCATTCTTGTCTTTTGTAGAGGAGATCTTCATGCTTTGGGTCTGACCTATTTTACACATTTCATTTTCTTGTCTTGGAGAAAGTAATCTTGTGTGGCTGACCTGAATGTGTTTCGAGTGCTATATATATTGTTGTAGTTGATTCTTTTGAGGATAGCGAAGAGATATGATGATATGAATTATTGTTTTGTAATTAGAACACCTTTTGGAGGTTTGAATGGATTGTAATTAGGCCTGGAATCCTGCATGTTGCCTGAAGGCTTATAATTAATCTATAATGTTGTGGATGTGTGATCTTGCATTTTCTCTATGTTGTGTTGTTGCTTATGAGGTGCTACTCTTGATGCATGATCTGGATTTTTCTCTTTGAGAACCCTTTGGACCATGGCTACATCAGTTTGTTAAGCATTGACTGGATTATTAAATTATAGTCATGAATCACATTCTTTTCTACTAATCTATTAATCACCTTCCAAATAATTAAGAGGCAATGTATGTACTTATTATTACAATTAATACATAAAAAATGTACATGTTAAATAATTCATACTAATATAATAATTACTAAAATAAATCATTTAAATCTAGCACAAAAGAATTTGGTTTATTATTTAAACATCCATAGCCCACTAACATTACTATTGTGTAATTACATTTTTAATTAATTACTCTAACATTTATTAATATTTATTAAAACAAAAGAGGAATAATATATATAAACAAATTAATTTACAACTGATAACTTTCTAAAGAAACTATCAAATTAGTCTCCAAGGAATAAAAAATTTAATCCATTTACAAACTAAATCAATTTTTTTTCTCTACCCCAGTGTCTGCAGAAAATAGGATCCTAAAAATTCTAAATTGCAAAAAAGGCCAACTCCCATGCACGTACTTAGGGATTCCAATTCATAAGGGGGTAAGGAACTCTAAACTGTGGGATCCTCTTAAGCTAAAACTACATAAGAAAGCCAACTCATGGAAAGGGAAACCAACTCATGGAAAGGGAAACGGCTCTCATGGGCAGGCAGATTGATCATGCTCCAAGCAGTTATCTCTACAATTCCTATTTATCTAATGTCTTTACTAGCCCTATCAGCAGGCATGAACCAGCAGACATGAACTCTTTCATTATTCAGAAAATGAGGAATTTCTTTTTGCAGAATTATGATGGAAGACAGAAGATTGCTCTGATAGCTTGGAACAAAATTTGCAAACCTAAGCTTTTAGCGGGTTTAGCAGTCCATAACCTTCAGGATCAGAACATTGCACTAGGTGAAAAGTTATCCTAGAAGTTACTAATTGATCCAAGTGCAAGATGGGTTAGAATGATGCTTACAAATATGTAACAGCAGGTGATCCTATCAATTTTCTTAGAGCATCAAATCATCCTAAAGGGTCTCAGACCTGGAACTTTATCCTTAGATGCAAACATCTAATTGCAGATCATGTCTACTGGGATGTTCGAGATGGTGCCTCTTCTCTATTCTGGGAGGACTCATGGGGTGGATTTCCAAGCATAGACAGTTTACTAGTAATCCCAACAACAAGAGAATGGTTAAGATTACATTGGGGGCTTCTCATCAATGATTACATGGAACCCTCAAGGGACAACTCCTTCCTAGGTTGGGAATGGAAAAAAATGGAAGGCCTTCCCCTCCCCTTAAATGAACTAAATCAACTTATCGGTCTTCTTAAAGAAAGGCAATTGAATCCAAAGAAATGGAATTGACACTTTGATTCAGTCTCCTGCTAAAACTGGTCAATACTCAGTCAATATAGGATATAAAGTTCTAGCTAATCAAGTGGAATCTGCAGATGAAAACATGAATCAAAGACCTTTCTGGAATTATAGAATCATCCCCAAGGCTGGCATCTTTGCTTGGCTCTCAGTCAAGAAGAAAATCCTCACGAAAGAGAGATTTAGGAAGATGGGGTACGAAGTCCCTTCAAGGTGTGTTCTCTGTAAATCCCATGAAGAGATGGTGGATCGTCTGCTACTCAGTTGTCCTTTTTCCGCAAAATGCTGGAGGTGGCTATGCGCTAAACTTGGCTAGATTACAACTCTGCCAAATGACATAGTCTCCCTCTTCTCAGGCTAGCCAATCAGACCTAAAGATGGTATTCTAAGCTCTCTATGGGAAATTTCTCCTTCTACTCTAGTGTGGGAGGTTTGGAAGGAGCAGAACAGGAGAATCTTTGATGATAAAGCCAGGAGCGTTGAGTCAATATTTTCCTCCCTTGAAGCAGCAATAGTAGAAAACACTAACAATAGATTAGCCTCCACCTCTAATGAGGACAAAACTTTCATGACCTGGGATGGCAGAATGAGATCCATATGGGCTGGAATCAAAATCCCTCCCTTTCTAGGGAAGAAATCAAGTGATAGAAGAAATGCAGTCTTGACTCCTCCTCCTCAACTTGGGTGGTACAAACTGAACTTTGACGGTGTTCTAAAGGCAACCCAGGGGCTTCTGGCATTGGATGCATAGTCAGGGATCACAGTGGTTTAGTGATAGCGGAAATGTCTGAACCTATTACCCTGGATACAAATAATGTAGCAGAATTCAAAGCTCTGCTATATGGTCTTATTGAGTGTTCTAATTGAGGTATCAAGAATCTAGCAATTGAGGGGGACTCTGCCATTGTTACATTAAAATGGCTCACTCTGTGAATTGGAGGTTGCAAGTGCTTTTGGATAGAATTTTATCAGTGCTTCCCTTTTTTATCAACTACACCTGCAATTATATTTATAAAGAGGCAAATACGGAGGCATAAGCCCTTTCCAAGATGGCATCGACTGGTATATCAGTAAGTAGGTGGGTGCACTGTTTAAATCCTAACTCACCAATTTGCTACGAAGAGACTTCCGACCAGAATCAATGGTTGCATAGCTGATGGGCTTCCTTTCATTCAAAAGGTGCATCAATCAACTACTTTCCCTTTCTATTGGGTTTCAAAGGCTCTGAGCTTAGACGCCATAGGGCATATACGGCAATGGCAATCAGATTCCTAGAATGGAGATTTCTGGGAGATGAATCGGGCAATGGTGATAGGTAGGAGGAATTTCTTGATTTCGCTCGGACAAATGGTCTAATTCCGACAAAAACAGAAGGTAGTGCGAGGTCGTCAGAAGTCAGCAGCATCGACACTGCAAGGGGCAGTATCTGTTGGGGTCGTGGTCGCCCGAGAAGCAGGGGTCGTGTATGATCTATGAGCATCTGTCTCGAGAAAGCTCTTCCCATCCTATGCAGATATGATTTTAGCTAAAAACTTTTAACTGTGCTTAAGTTTATTTATTAGTATGGACTTAAACGTTTTTGGACTTTACGGATTATCTGCATATCTAGGTGGCTGTATAACAGCTCGCTTTTAGCGTAAACTTTTAATTTTGCCTCTGTTTCTAGACATTTCACTAAAGTGCGGCTATGAATCCAATTTTTGGCTAGCACCATTAATAATTCAAGTCTATTCTTCCTAACAATTCACTTGGAAGGTTTACAATCAATTTTCCAAACGATTACTAACGTACACAAGGTTTTAGAAATTTTCAAACAAATGCAAATGACTGGTATAAAGCCGCATTCAACAATCTTTGCTAGCATCCTTGCTGCTTGTGCCAAAATGGGAGCTTAGTCACAGGAAATCTATGCAGAGTTGAAGAAATTGGCATGGCAAATGAAGGAAGAAGGGTATTTCTAGATTCAAGACATCTACTTAATTTCGTGGAAGAAAGGGAAAAATAATTATTTGGATTTTGAAACTCAGTAAAAGTTAGGAATCATATTGGGTTTTGAAACTTTCACGCAAATGTCTATGACATTTCTAAAGCCGAAATCTGCAACGTTTGCTAACCCGCATCGAAATAAGTTCTTGAATTTGGCATCGTAATCCATCTAAGCATGGTTAAAATGAATATTTGTTTTTACAGCTTTACATTTGCAGCTCCTGATGTAGACAATCATGGAAAATGGTGAAGCATACATTAACAATACGTGGGTTGTTTGACAGAGTAACTTAGAGAGTTGCAATCTCATCGATTGCTATGTTTGTATTGTATGCTCAGTATGAAGATGGAAATGAAGTTATAGAAATTTCATTTGAAGAGAAGCTAAAATCAACCTCATTGCAATGTATGCAAAATATGGTGTCATAGAAAATATAAATCAAGTGTATAGATAGTTATAACAAATAGGTTTTGGTGCATACATGCTCTAAATGAAGTGAGAAATATGGACTTTGGCTTTTCAAGCATGGTATTTTCACTGGCAATATTCTTTGCAAGGAAGATTGTTATCCACATCATGGCAATATTCTTTGCAAGGAAGATTGTTATCCACATCATCACATGCATGTTTCTTTTTAATATAATGACTCTACAATACAACAAGGGAACTATCATTAGATTATTCAAAGATAGCTGAGCCAATGAGTGGGTTATAAGAGAGAAGCTTGGAGATATCTACAAGATGGTAGATAGAAACAAATCACATCCTTAATAAACATATTATACAATGTCCAAAATAATGACTAAACATATGAAGGCAACCAATATGCAGTTGATGCTAGGAATGTGCTTCCGTATTAGGAATGTTGCTATACTCTTGAAAAACAAGTTGAAAAGCATGTAATTTTAGTAGAAATTTGAAGAAATCATGCAATTATGTTAGGCCTTTCTTTAATTCAAAGTGACTGTTGTTGAAGACATAAAAATGAATTTTGGAGTTGTTCTATTAGGTGATAGATGGATCTTTCTAGTAGGCTATCTTCTTTTATAAGGGGATTCTTCTTAAAGTTGTATATTGTTTTGATAATAATGTCATACGACTTAATAAGATTTCTTTAAAAGGACATGAACACGTGGAAAGCAAAGAGTATCAAGTGAAACCATAAAAGTTTGGAGTTTCCCGAAGATAATTTTTTTGCATACTGCAATCAAGTGGACTTTTGAAAATTATTATAAAATGAATCATACAATGTTGAGCTTGTGGTTGAAATATTATTTTAAGAGAAAAAGGTCACAATTTATAGTGACTAGGTACATTTAACATGTGCAACAAGTTGGAATATAAGAATAACTAGTATCAAGGAAACTAATGTAGTTTCAGTCCTCATCCCATACTATTTGGTTAAGAGGTTTGTGGAAAGTGATAATGCTTAGAAAATACAGTTAAAGTGCATATCCTTGAGGGATATTTGTTACCGAATACATATTCACTATGCTAATGACTGACATACCAATTTATGAGTGTATTCTAATACTCAAACATTTTCATCCTTATAAAGAGTTTCATGTTCTTAACTAGCTAGTTGCTATGTTGATTACAAAGATAAAGAAGATGGAAAACTACCTAGACTACCTAGACATAATCAATAGCTTGCTATTTCTTCAAAGTTCCAAGTTTCTAGCTATCTTTTTGAAAAAGAGATTATATCACTTATTGTAAATAAAGTTAGGAAATGAGCCTTATTTTCAAAAAAAGTGATGGAAATCTTAACCAAATCAGGTTTATTATTTGTAAAAGCAATGTATTTTAATAAGGTAGTTAGGATAGTTACTAGGTAGTTATAAGACTATTTTTTCCAATGAATCCTATAAATGTAAGGCTGATTCAAATATAAGGGGGCTTTTATAGAGAGGAAACTATAATTTTTTTTGAGAGAGGACTTAAATGAATTTTGGTTTGACATTATGTATATTGGGCCTAAGCAAAAGTAATCAAGTAAAATTAGTTGCTACTATTAGAACTTGTTAAAATAAGGATATGTAATCCAACTACATCTTGGACATGACTATCATATTATAGCAACAAGGATGACCATCATCCCACTTGCAATCATGAAGAAAACCATTGAGGCTAACTCATGGGGTATGATAGTGCTGATTTGAAATTAATCTCACCAAGGCTTCAATACTAATTAACAATTATATAGCTCCTTTTCCACCTAGAATCTAGATTACTTCACAAAACCTCCTTGTCATGAGCTTACATTACTAATATCGTAACATTGATTACACATTGATAAATACAAATAATTAAAACATATATTCTATAACACATGTATAAATATTAATAATATACTATATTATAACATTATTCCCTTTTGATGCAATCTTTTAGTGTTTATACATATGTTATCATAACAATTTTTTTGAGAAATTAACATATCTCATAATTTCTCAATATATTTTAAACAATTTTTTTGAACCACTCCCTCTAAAATTTCATTAGTTCCTTTAGATGGATGATTAACCCTTAGAGTTTTTGTTTGTAGGTTATTTATGATAGAAGAACTATAATATTTCTTAGACTCTCTAATCCATTCAAAATATTGGACTGATCATCCTTCTCAAGTAAAAATTTATTTTGGAACTTCCAACTAATTTTCTTGATGAATTTACGTGTGTTTGATTATATTAAATATAATTAAAGTACACAAATCCAAAAAAACATAAAGAGGGACACAAGGTCGCCCTTAGAGTCACATGGGCATAGCTTAGAAAGCTAAAACAAAGTCACATAGCCCAAGCCCAAAAAGGAGAATACCAACTACACCAAAGATATGCTTGAAAGACTTAAGTTGACCACAAAAGGACAATGAGCGTCCATAACACCCATATCTTAGGAGGAAGAGTCCAAATGAAAGACATGTAAAAGAATACACCAGACAAAGTGAATGAGACTAGGATCAATGACAAGAGACAAAATCTTATGAAATGACCATTTCCAAACAAAAAAAGGTCATTGTGATTTTCATCAAAAATTCAATGTAGGGACCATGAAAATGTGTAGAAAAATCTAGTGAAATCCTAGATGTAGCTTATAATTACTTAGGATGGTGTTAGGAGATCAACACCAATCTTTATACAAAGGCTCAATAGAGTGAATGCCGATTTTGTGTAGAATATTTAGAGGCATAGATAACATAATGCATGAACTCACAGAAGATGTAAAGACCATGAAAATAGATCATGAATCAAGGATTGGTTAGTTGGAGATTAGCTTGGAAGAAATTAAGAGTAATATGAAGAACCTAGTGGATATTAGGAGGAAAGCCATGATAGCAACGCTCAGGGTCTTAAAAAGGTAAATGTGATGATATCAAATCAAAGAGCTCAATCCACAACCAATATTCCCTCCTTTGACATCAAACAAAAGAAGAAAATCCAGGAACCAGACTTGCAGGGTACGAGATGTCAAACCACCACAAGCCCCTATACAAGGACTAGAAGTAGGACCTAGGAGAATAATACTTCTAGGTTCATCATGGATGAGCTCAAGGACATCATCAAGAGGGTGATTCAGAAGAACTCGAAGATGATGCAATCTTTGGTCTAGTGAGTTTTAGGTTTTTTCTTGTTCTATTTTATTTTTTGCTATGTAGAATTGGCTCCTATTTCTATGGCTATTATGTCATTGGTTCTAGACTGGTTAGTGATTGCTTATTTTTGTTGTGCTCTTTAACTTTGGGGTTCAGGTCCCTATAAAACCCATTTATCTTAATTAAAAAAATGTTAAAAGTCTCTTAATCTGGGATGGTTAGTTGGTACTGGGTTTCCATATCTTCCAAAGAGTGAAGATTCATTTAGGCTCTAGAAAAAAATTGGAAGGGGTGTAAATGCCTCATTTGTGAAATTGTAGGGCATGAACCCAAGGTAGTTGTGCAAGGGGAGGCTATTAAATATGAATGAAAGGAGACCACCAAAGATTATATTGGTTGCAATAAAGACCATCTTGAAAGGTAGATCTAACCTACTAGAGACAAGGCTTAATGGCTTCCCAAGCATACCAAATTATTTTTTCCATAAAGGTATCTTATATGTGCATAATATATTTCATTGCTAGAAGCATTTGAAAACTGATCCCCTTCTAAGCATATTGGATGATAGGATAATCAAAATAAATATAATTCCTTAGGAGAATTTTTAGGCTTAATTGTCAAAAATAGAACTGTATACGATGAAAAATGATGATGACAAACTATTGCAAAACCACAAATATCCAACCACAACAAACCATAGTCCTACAATAAAACATTCATAATACACCAATGAAGATACCTAATAACATGCAAATCAACAAATTAAGTAATGATACCATTCACATGCCAAGTAGGGTTTTAATCTCCATTGTCTCCTATCTCTATTCATCTTGTTTGATATATTTGCTCTTAGATTTTGTATGTGCACAAGAGCTCAATAAAGAATGGATTGTGGTTGTGAAGTCGCTTGGTTGCAAGAAGGCTTGATTACATAAAGTACTGATTGTTGGGACTCGTTAAATTGAGTCAATTTTTTAGCCCCATTTCAAAATTTTGATATTGCATTTTCAGAAAGGCACCTAATCTCATTCAGGTGTGATAGTTTTGATACTTAATATAAGTACAGATCCAATGAACAACAAGATGAGAAGGGGGGGGGTGAATCATACAAAATTAATCATCAATGAAATCATCAGATTCAACCTAGGTAAAATATATCAATCATAGAATAAAACTGTCAAACATGCAAACTCAAAAGCATGTGAACAATATAAACCTCATAACACCAGATTTATCGTGGAAACCCAAATAGGGAAAAACCACTATGGGATTTCAGACCCACTAAGAAATATACTCTTCTAGAGTATGCTCGGTTAAAAGCCAATCCCGTTAAAGATTACAAAACACATTGCTAGATGTGACCTGGTTAAGGGATTTCCCTCAAATCTGTTAGGATCTTCACTTTGTTAGAAGTGACCTTGTCAAAGGATTTCAAACACTCATTTAGAATGTCACCTTGTTAGAGGATTTACTTATAAGACTGTTAAGTCCACTCGGTTAAGAGATTTCTTGTTACTTCCACAAGCTAACAGTAATACAATCTATTTGCAACTTTACATCTAAAATGCTAAAGCAAATTCTTATTTGTTCAACACAATCTAGACATAGAACTATTCTTGTCTATATGTTGGGCATCAATACTCTGTTATTCCAACAGGTCTTCAATCTTTTGTGCTCGGTGATCACTATGTAGCATCCTTGTGCATACACTTGCCCGCATACACTGTTTATCAACAGATCCTTATTTATAAACAATCATCTAACCGCTTAATCTCCTTGATCACATTTCTCATGATCAATCATAGCCATCAGATCTTCAATCTTGTCCAAGTTCATTGTATCTTACAATCTAAAAAATATTTTACCATGCCTCAGAACTTGCACAATCATCTTGGAACTTGTGTTAGGGTAATGTGGTTCAATCTGAGTTGTAGATCTTCTTGCCAACTTTCCATTGCCTTAGATTTGTTAACAAACTTCTTCCACGACTTGCCAATCATTGATCCACTCCAGCTCATCAGCTTCTTTCATTAAATATCACATGTAAACATTTAATGCATTCTGTTATAGCTCGGTTACAACTCGGTGAATACTAAACTTTACTCGGTAGACATTCTGTCTTCATTAACCAACTGCAATAACCTTAGGGTTTACCGACTAGGTTCTTTGCTTGATAACATAGTGTAGTATTAACCTTTACATTTTACAACATATGTGTGATGTTAAAACAATCTAAAACATCAAGATCTCATCATTGTCTGACTCGGTAGAGTTGCCCATTGAATAACTTATCCCTTTATTCATCATATTCTTTCCTGTGTCTTTACCGACTTCTTTATAATCTTCATATCATATTTCTTAAGATATGGCAACATCATACTGAATTAGAAAATCAATTTCTTGACATCAATGACAAAATAATAATATCAAGATAGTAAAACATCTTTAATCAGTTATGTCCATAATCATCAACAACCTTCTCAATATCCTTGTTATATTGCCAACAATCTCCCCCTTTGGCATTGATGGCAAAACCAATTGATTTGACCGTTAAGAATTTGGATTGCTGTGATTCTGAAATGCTGAAATGCTTTCCCCCATACATAAGACTTCTCTTCTAGTTTTCTCTCAATCTTCTCAGGTCTTCTCCTCCTTTAGTCTTCTCCCCCTTTGGTAGTCTTATCCCCCTTTGACAACAATGCCAAAAAGAAAAGAACTAAAACATAAGTTGTTTCTGTAAGAAGTTATTTCCTGCTGTTGTGTATCAACTGAGTCTCGGTCAAAGCATTTGTTTACAATTCCGGTCCCCTGTATCATTTTCTGTATTATCCCAATATTGTTCCAGTACACTTTCAGAAAAGCATTCTTAAAGTGTATCACTCCAGCATCAGCTCCCTAAAAGATATTCAATAGATTCATCGAAGTGATGCGTTCACCGAACTCGGTCAGTGAGTAGAAGATAGGGGTAGGACCCCTAACTTACTTCTGAGATATTCAAAAGTGTCCTTTGGTAGTGGCTTGGTGAAGATATTAGCTATTTGTTCCTTTGTGTTAACATATTCCAACACCACTTTCTTTTCATGAGCTTCTTCTCTAAGATAATGATATTTGATAGATATGTGCTTTGTCTTAGAGTGCATAATAGGGTTCTTTAAAATATTAATGGCACTAGTATTGTCACAGAATATAGTTACTGGCTCGTTAACTTTCTCATTTATACCTTCCAACAATTGTTTGATCCATGCAATGTTGGTACAATTCAGTGCTATAGCAACATATTCAGCTTCGGCTGTTGACTGAGAAACACATCTTTGTTTCTTGCTAAGCCAACTCACTAGTCTTTCTCCTAGGAAGAAAGCTCCTCCACTTGTGCTTTTTCTGTCATCAATGTTGCCTGCCCAATCAACATCAGTATAGACTTTCAAATCAAAATCATTTCCTTTCTGATATGCTAAGCCATAATCTTCAGTGCCTTTCAAGTATCTGAAAATTCTTTTGATTGTTGTCATGTGTATTTCCTTAGGATCTACAGAGAATCTTGCAACAATACCTATTGCATGTGCTATATTAGGCTTGCTGTCAACAACATATTGTAGTTTTCCAATCATGGATCGGTAGAGTGTCTCATCAACAGATGCAGATTTATCATTCTTTGATAGTTTGCAGTTTGTAGTCATAGGAGTACTTACTAGCTTTGAATCCTCCATTCCAAATTTCTTCAAGATTTCCTTTATGTATTTGGATTGAGTAATGAAAATTTCATTTTTCATTTGCAGTATCTGTAAACCTATAAAATACTTTATCTCACCGATTAATGACATCTCAAATTCTTTGCTCATTTCATTACCAAAGTTTTTGCATAAAGAGTCATTTCCACAAAATATAATATCATCAACAAATATGGCTGAGATTAGTATTCCATTTTCATCATTCTTCATGTACATGTTGTTGTTCTCACTTGTCCTTATAAAACCAATCTTAATCAAATAAGAGTGCAGTCTTTCATACCATGCTCTAGGTGCTTGTTTCAGACCATATAAAGTTTTGTTCAGTTTACATACCTGATCTTTATTATTGTCTTCAACAAATCCTTCAGGTTGTTCAATGAAAACTTCTTCTTCTAATATTCCATTCAGAAATGCAGATTTGACATCCATTTGATATACCTTGAAGTTTTTGAAAGCAACATATGCCAACAATGTTCTAACTCCTTCAAGTCTGGCAACAGGTGCAAAAGTCTCACCATAATCAATCCCTTCTTCTTGGGCATAACCTTTGCAAACCAATCTTGCTTTGTTCTGAATGACCTCTCCTTTCTCATTTAGCTTGTTTCTGAAGATCCACTTTGTATCGATTACATTTTTGTCCTTAGGTCTTGGGACTAGTGTCCATGTGTCATTCTTCTTGATTTGATCAATCTCTTCAGTCATAGCATTTATTCAATCTTCACTGTTGAATGCCTCTTTTACTATTCTTGGTTCAAATTCAGATATCAAACATGTGTTCTATCTTAGTTTGTTCCTTGTCATCACTAGATCATCCTTATCTCCTATAATCTAACTTGGTGCATGATGTCTTCTGACATATTTGGCTAATACAGGCTCGGTAGGCTCTATATGATCCTCTTCATCACTCGATAACTAGATATCTTCCTCATTTCCTTCAACAGTTATCTCAGTAGGAATTTTTGGTTGCACATAGACAAATTCATCATAGTCTTCTAGTTCTTTGGAATTCATGTCATCAGTTCTTTCTGCAAATTCATCAATTTTCACATTTGCACTTTCTACTATTTTGTTAGATGATTTGATCAGACATTCAATTGCTTTGCTTCTAGAGGAATATCCTAGAAATGTTCCTTCTTCACTTTTCTGATCAAACTTGTCATTTCTATCATCTTTATGAACATAGCATTTGCTTCCAAAGACCTTAAAATAACTTACATTAGGTTTCTTGCCATACCAGATTTCATAAGGTGTCTTCAAAGTACCTTTCTTCAATTGAACTCGGTTCAAGGTGTAAACAGTTGTGCTTATTGCTTCTCTCCAAACTTTTTGTGGAACCTTCTTCTCAATCATTAGTGTTCTAGCACAATCCACAATAGATCTATTTCTTCTTTCAGCTATTCCATTCTGCTGTGGAGTCCTCGGTGCAGAGACTTGTCTTTTAATACCATGATCATTGCAAAATAGGTTGAACTCATCAGATGTGAACTCTCCTCCTCTATCTGATCTAAGACATTTCAATTGTCTTCTTGTTTCATTTTCAACTCTAGCCTTGTACCATTTAAACATTTGAAAAGCTTCTAATTTTTCTTTTAAAAATATTACTGACATCATCCTTGAATAATCATCCACAAATAATATGAAATACTTATCACCATAATAACTTTGAATTTTCATAGGACCACAAAGATCAGTGTGCACAAGATCTAAAATTCTCTTAGAAGTGTAGGACTTACTTGTAATGCTGGATCTTGTCATCTTGCCCATTTGGCATCCTTGGCATATAGCATTCTTAGGTTTTTCAAGACTCAGTAGACCTCTTACTCTGTGCTTCTTAATTATCTTGATCAAATTATCAAAATTAACATGACAAAACCTTTTATGCCATAACCAAGTGTTATAAATCTTTGCATGCAAGCACTTGTTGTGAGTAGAGTCAAGGTGAAATGTATTACCTTTTGTTTGTGTCCCAGTAGCAGCTAACTTTCCATTTTTGTCATGAACTTTGACAATTCCTTTCTGAAATTCTATTCGGTAACTTGTGTTGTTTACCTGTGCTACACTCAACAAATTATATTTCAAACCTTCAACCCAATAAACATCATTGCATCTTGCTTTATCAAGAAGTGTTATGGATCCTTTACCTCTTACCGGACATGGTGCATCATTACCAAATCTAACATAGCCACCATCATAATCTTCTGACATAACAAACTTGCGTTTATCTCCTGTCATATGATGTGAGCATCCACTATCTATAATCCAGGAATCATCAGTGTTTATGTAAGATATTAGGGCTTTTTCTTCATACCTTTCTTCATCTGATCCATCCTTGATAGCCACATAAACAACTTCCTCTGTATCAGTCTCATCTAATTTATCATCTTCATATTCCTCATCAGCAATTAAGAAGGTCTTTCTATCTCTTCTTCTAAAGTCTCGGTGACCTCTGTAATGATTATCTTTCTGTCTGTCATCTCGGTAATCTCTCTTTTCAGTGAAATCTTTGTCAAGACAGTTAGAAGCCATATGTCCAATCTTATCACAATTGAAACATTTCAAGGGTAGTTTTCCCTTATACTTACCTTTGCCAATAGTGCTTCAAACTCTTCTTGCTTTCTGATTTCTTCATACAGTTTGTGTACCTCCTCCATGTTCTTCTGAAATCTTTTACTTCCTCCACTATGATCTCCTCCAGAGTACTTATACTTTCTTTCATTGTAATCATTAGATTCATTCAAATGAAAAGAACTAAATGCAGATTCAACTTTATTTATCGATGACCCACTGTTATCAAAATTACTTAACTCAAATGCATGTAGCTTACCAATAGTAGCATCCAAGGAAACTGGCATATTTGTTATAGACCTCAATTCATTGATTGTATAGGCGGGTAGAAGGGTTCTTAACAATTTACTTGTCACATCCTTTTCTTCAACAATTCCTCCTACTCCCTTGATTTGATTTACAATCTCCTTTAGTCTTGTACTATACTGGGTTATGTTCTCACCTTCATTCATCCTCATAGATTCAAGTTGTCCTCTTAGACTATCAACTTTTTCTCTTTGAACATATTCATCTCCTCCATATACAAATATGAGCTTAGTCCACATAGCCTTCACATCATTGCAGCCTTCTAGATCATTAAACTCAGAATCGGTCAATGCAGATGTTATTTCAATCATTGCTTGAATGTGTTCTTGCTTTGCCTTTATCTCTTCCATAGTCAATGGATAGGTGCTCAGTGTAACAAAATCATTCTCCAGATAGTATATAGCATATTCTCCAACTCTTGATAGATGTAGCTTCATCCTTTTCTACCATGTAGAGAAACTTGACTTATTCAGGTTGGGTGCATCCCTCTTATACATCTTTGGATCTTTAACTCAAGTGCCTTTAAACTTTCCTTTCAAAGTCCAAATAGTTTTGATAATTAATATAAGTACAGATCCAATAACCAACAAGATGAGAGGGGAGGGTGAATCATATAAACTTAATCATCAATGAAATCATCAGATTCAACCTCGGTAACATATATCAGTCATAAAATAAAACTATCAAACATGCAAACTCAAAAGCATATGAACAATATAAACCTCGTAACACCAGATTTAACGTGGAAACCCAAATAGGGAAAAACCACTGTGGGATTTCGGACCCACTAAGAAATATACGCTTCTAGAGTATGCTCGGTTAAAAGCCAATCCCATTAAAGATTACAAAACACATTGCTAGATGTGACCCGGTTAAGGGATTTCCCTCAGATCTGTTAGGATCTTCACTTTGTTAGAAGTGACCTTGTCAAAGGATTTCAAACACTCATTTAGAATGTTACCTTGTTAGAGGATTTACTTATAAGACTGTTAAGTCCACTCGGTTAGGAGATTTCCTGTAACTTCCACAAGCTAACAGTAATACAATCTATCTGCAACTTTACATCTAAAATGCTAAAGCAGATTCTCATTTGTTCAACACAATCTAGACATAGAACTATTCTTGTCTATCTGCTGGGAATCAATACTCTATTATTCCAACAGGTCTTCAAGCTTCTGTGCTCGGTGATCACTATGTAGCATCCCTGTGCATACACTTGCCCGCATACACTGTTTATCAACAGTTCCTTATTTATAAACAATCATCTAACCGCTTAATCTCCTTGATCACATTTCTCATGATCAATCATAGCCATCAGATCTTCAATCTTGTCCAGGTTCATTGTATCTTACGATCTGAAAAACATTTTACCCTGCCTTGGAACTTGCACAATCACCTTGGAACTTGTGTTAGGGTAATGCAGTTCAATCTGAGTTGCAGATCTTCTTGCCGACTTTCCATTGCCTTAGATTTGTTAACAAACTTCTTCCACGACTTGCCAATCATTGATCCGCTCCAGCTCATTAGCTTCTTTCATTAAATATCACATGTAAACATTTAGTGCATTATGTTATAGCTTGGTTACAACTCGGTGAATACTAAACTTTGCTTGGTAGACATTCTGTCTTCATTAACCGACTGCGATAACCTTAGGGTTTACCGACTAGGTTCCTTAGGGTTTACCGACTAGGTTCTTTGCCTGATAACATAGTGTAGTATTAACCTTTACATTTTACAACATATGTATGATTTTAAAACAATCTAAAACATCAAGATCTCATCATTGTCTAACTCGGTAGAGTTGCCCATTGAATAACTTATCCCTTTATTCATCATATTCTTTCCTATGTCTTTACCGACTTCTTTATAATCTTCATATCATATTTCTTAAGATATGGCAACATCATACTAAACTAGAAAATCAATTTCTTGACATCAATGACAAAATAATAATATCAAGATAGTAAAACATCTTTAATCAGTTATGTCCATAATCATCAACAACCTTCTTAATATCCTTGTTATATTGCCAACAAGGTGGCCTAGTTAGAGAGAGGGTAAAATGGAGCCAGGGGATTTTCAAGGGGTAAGGCTTGGGAAATGTGTCCTACACCTTTCATTTGGCCTATGCAGTGTGTTGCAACTTTAAGAATTCAGTTTGGATCAGTTTACCAAGTACCCATTTTGAGGGGTGAGTTGAAAGTGCACTTTAGGCACAAAAGCAGATTTTACCAAGTAGCCTACTTTGAGTGTTTATACCTTTTGCCCTGTTGATCATCATGGAAAAATTAAAAATGGATTAAATTCTATGAATAAATTTGAGTCAGCATGTAAAATTTAAAGTCTCTAGCAATCCATTTTCTCAGTTTTCAAAGCTCGATCTGTTTGCAGTTTGTATGTTTTAAACAGTCCCTATTTCAGGACCTAGTTGGAGCCTTGTTTCGCATAAGTGTAAAAGTTGCCTCCATGAGTGTTCTGTCGGAATGTTTGGTCCAGGATATTGTTGATATAAATTAAAAGTTGTGTTTCAAATTTCAAGCTCCTACCAATCCGTTTGATTGGTTTTCAAGAGGGTTCCTCGAGCCATCTGTTTCGGGGATCCGTACTTTCATTGTTGTATCAGTTAAAGTTGCTATTTTCATGAACGCGCCATTCACAACCAGTCAGTCTTTTGGTCAAACTGAGTGTTCTAAGATTTGATATATACTTCAAGATACTGATGTCTCAGAGTTGAGGATCTACGGAGATCTTTTGATATTTTTAAGAAAGGCATCATATGTTGCCTGAACATTGACTTCATCAGGTCCGTAGTGTCGACAAAGCCAGTTGGTCATTTTCGACAATTAATATCTCTTCGCTCGGGATTCATATTGAAAAACTGTTTGTTAGAGTTCATGCTTGTATATCAGAGTACATTCCTGTCAGATGGCGAGGTCCAGAAAGGTGTTTTGACTAGTTTGAAAATTACGTCTTCGCAATTAAATGTGAAAATGTGGCGCAAGTGCCTGAAAGTTGTAAAACTCAGTCTGATGATCCGAAAATGGTGTTGATCGATTCCAGGGGCAATTTGAAGGTTCCTAAGGTTTTTTAGAGCTTAGTTGTATGAAAATGATTTTTTGTTAAGTCGGACCCATTTTGGGGCCTGACCTAGCTCATGCCCGTACATTGATTTTATTAGCGACTTTGTTTACTAGGAGAATTTTAGAACATTTAAATGAGTGATATTTAATTGATGGAATCTATAGTTCTCTTGCATGGTATTGGCATGCATATCAATCATAAAGGCTATCAAAGGCATTCGTATTATCTTATCAAGAATAATGCACACCTTCATGGCTACAACACTGTGGAGATGGAGCATACACAGTTGTTGTCACACCCTCATTAATGGATCCATTTTCTAGAGTTCAATGAGAATCCTCCCTCCATGTGTGAGCAGCTCCAAGAAAAGCAAATGAAATGGAAAATTAAGAAATTACAAGAACAGGAAAAAGAGCTAATTGATTCAGCAAATGCAAAGTTGCAACTTCAGAAGGAACAAGAGTTGATTGAAATTGCTCAGAAGGTATACAACATTTAAAATTTTGAAATTAATGCAATTAATAGCCAAGTCCTCCCCCCTCTCATGTGGCATGTGAAATACAGAAAAGAAAACCCACAACAACTTGAAAATCCCTCCTTGCGTGGTTGTGGCAAAGGTATTAAAATGCAACAAATAGTAATTGGCATGTTTAAAGCATCTATGTCCTCCTCGTGCATGGTGGAGTGGTGAGAAAAGAGAGAAGCATAGAAACTCAAGCAAATGCAATCAACAACCAACAAGATTTCCCTCCTCCCTTACATGGTTGTTGAAACTTTCAGCCAAATGCAAATTCGCAGGTGAAAATGCAACCCAGCAGTCAGAACATGGCGTTAAAGGCCAATGTCTTCTCTTGCCTGGCTTTGCCAAAAGTGGAGACATGCTCCCTACGTGGAGATTAAAAATGGATAGAGTGTAGAAATACTTCAAACAAAGCCAGTTCCTCTTCCTGCATGGTCCAGGTGGAGGGTAATTAAACTCAGAACAAATGCAGAGGGCATGCGTTTTATCATTTTCGAGCAAATGCATTGTAGTTTCCAAGTGTATTGCAAAACCCCCTTGCTCAGAACATGGCTAGTGAAGAGGCCATTAAAATTTCCAAGCACATGCACAGTTCTAGGCATAAGCTTTTATCCCACATTTGTTGGGGAAGAGAAACATGTGATGTTTAAAAGCAAACTCACACATAAGTATAATGTCAAAAGCCTCAAGAGGCTTTGGACACAAGGTGCTGATGGGCACCTAGGAGGACCCCATGCACACGGGTGCGCTTCCAGAGGTGACCAAGGAGGCCGACAAGTGGCGAATAGGTGGACCCGATGCATGAACGGATCCCAAGGCAGGTGAATTTTGCAGAGAAGGAGCAGATTAACTAGTGAGCAAGTTGTAGGAGATCCAATGGTTGTCATGACTTCGCGAAGGGGAGATGCTCGCGCATTAAGCTTTGTGAAATGGCGAAAAACTCAGGTGGATCACGAAGAGTTAACGAGTGAGCAGGTTCAAGGTGATCCAACGGCTAGCGTGACTTCGTGACCCGAAGATGCTCATGTGTTAACCTTTGTGAAATGGCGAAAGATAGGTGGTGGGTCCAGGTGGAAAGACAGCTCGCAGGTCCCGTTGACATGGTAGTGATGGGGCGTTGAGGTGGTGGCAATGTGGCCGACAAGCAAGCAGACAAGTGGCAGTGACGAGGTGTACATGTGGCGGTGATGAGGTGTCATTCGAGGTGGCACCCAGTGGACCCCATCAGCCAATCAGAGGTTGCCACGTGGCAGGGCGTAAGGAGCCAAAAATTGGTAAAAATTAAAGTTAAATATATAGTTGAAAACCATATAAAAATTTAAAAAATTTAAATGATTGTGCACACATGAAGAATTAATTCGCCCAGAGGTCCATTTTAGTCCAAAATGGCAAGTATTATATATCGCCGGAAAGCTCTCGAGATGAGGAATGCAGCTATGTAGTTAGTTTTGACAAATATGGGATATTTTGAGAGAAGTTTCCACGGGAAGGAGGAAGGGATTGAAATTCAGTTGGAAAAGAGACACTTGGCAATTTTGGTTGCAGACCTAATCTTTTTCCCTCTCCTTTTTATTCTGATTTTCTTCTCATTGTAAGGGTTCCAGAATTCTATGAGAAAGGCTCTAGATTTCTTGGTTTCAAATAATGGGTTTATTTTCAAGGTTGCAGAGTAATGCCTTATTTTAAGTAATGGAGTCTTATTTTCTTTCTATAGGTGTTATTTGTTGCAGGTTCTTGTGTATGTAAGGCATGCACAAATTCGCACAGAATTTGTCTCTGAAATGTACTTTCATTTTTTTCAAGTTTGATTCTTAAGGAGGATCATGTTTGTCATGAGCAGTTGTGTCTATGAGTGTAATGCTTGTTTGTAGGTAATCTTCAAGGAAGATTGTAAACTCTATGAGCAAACATTAATGAAATGGGGTTCATGTTTCTAGATCTGATGTTTTCTATGGATAAGCTTAGTAATGCATTTATGCAGGAATATTTCATGATGAAGATGGATTTGCAATGAGTGTTTTCATTTGTAGTCTGATGTATGACTCTGTTGCCCTTGGATAAGGCACTAGTCTTGCACATTTTGGGGTTTTCTTAGAGATTTAAAAATCAAATCAGAAATTAATGTCTTTTCTTTATGTTTTGTTGTAATGACCCACCTATCTCAAGCTCCAATGTAGTTGAGAGTCAATGTAAATGTAGCTAGTTTGTAGTACTCTCCTTATTGTTGAGCTATGTTTGATATTTTTTCTTTAATGGTGATGTTGCATGTGAGTTTAGACTATATTTGAAGTGCATCATAGGTAAACCCGCCTAGGCCTTGCAGAGCCTGAAGAGAAGAAGGACTAAATATCCTTGTTAAGTTGGTCCAATTAGTCCTTTGAAATCATAGTTGAGGTTGGCTACCTTTCAAATTTTGGTTGTAGATTATACTGGTTGTTGAGTTGATTGCTCAACATAAAAAAGAGCCAACAAAATGGCGACTCTATTGGGGATAATGATGTAAAAAAAAATTCTGTCAAGTGAAACCCAGAGTTGTGCCTTTCCAATTTGAGGAAAGAGTCTTAGAAGTTTACAAATCTGAAAGTTATTTTCAGATTTGAAAGTGTGTATTCTGGAAAATTTTGTTTCTATGAAAATTGAAAATTATTATGTGACTCTGTTGTGTGTGGTGAGACTCAAAAATCTGAAAGTGTTTCAAAGTGTAGATCAGTGGTTAAATTTTTTCCTCTTTCTGGAGGTGGCAACTCTGTAAGAACGAACCTGAGATTTGGAGGAGTTCTTCAAATTTTCAGTCAGAAGTGAAGTGAACAATAACAACAAATTGACTCCAGGTATTCCTCATTGTTGAGGTAGTTATTTGTTCCTTATTAGGTGACAAGGTCACCATAAAAAGGAAAAGAAATTCATACTTCACATATTTCCTATTTTGAAAAATTTTCAGTTAAAGCATGGGTGAAGTATTTTGAGTAATAGAGATTGCAGGGAGTAATAGATTGCTATAGAAATTTCTTAATTAAAGGTTATGTGCCATTTTGTTTTGATGGCATACCTGGTTACCCGAATCAGATTCCAGGTGACATTAGGAAGCATTTACCATTGTTTAATGGGGACCAGTTACAATCAGCAAGAATTCATGTGCAAAACTTTATTGATTTAATGAATGACTATGAAATTTGTCATGGGGATGTTTGCATGAAGTTGTTTGTGCAAAGGTTGAAAGGGGATGCCAGGATTTGGTTCTCGTTTTTACAGGAAGATTCTATTCCCTCATGGGAAGAATTAGTTGCATCTTTTCTTGAGCAGTTTGCTGAGAGAATAAACTTTAATGATGCACTGAGGAAATTAATGGAGATCAGAATTGAGGAAGGTGAGTTAGTGTCAGCCTTCAATGTCAGATTTTCCAAAGCAATGGCTGAGATCCCACAAGGGTATAAACTAAATGATGAGGTGTCTTTAGTAATTTATTTGGATGCCTTTGGAAGTAAGATGAGTTATAGGTTGAGGGATAAAGAGCCAAAGACATTGCATTAGGCATTTGTGATAGCCATGGACATAGAGAAAAATTTAAACTATGGCATTCCTAAAAGACTTGTATCTGCTGGTGTCTGCTATCATAATGTTTGTAATGCTGCAACTAAGTGTGAAGTGAGAAGTAATTTTCAGAGTTTTGGTGTTCATACTTGTGCTGGCAACCATGATAATTTAATTCCCTTTGAAAATCAGAGTTGTTTGGTGCAAACAATGGTTGATCCTCACTTAGATATTAATAATGCCAATTGTGTTGAGGATGAAGTAAAAGTATTTTTCAGATTTCACTTCAGATTTTACTTCTTATAATCATGTTGATGATCTTTCTAATATGAAAGTTATGCACAAAGTTAATTTAGAAAATCTCAATGGTACACATGATTGCAATGAAAATATAGCACACATTGATGAACAATTTTTTATGGAATCTCACATGGAACAACAAAGTGCAATGCAATTCCAGAAGATTGAAGAACTTAGGAAAGCTCTTGAAGTTGTGGACAAGAAGTTTCGAATGTTGGAGAGCCTTAGAGTTATTGATAAAGACCTTTTGCAATATGGTGAAGAGGATTCTCCAGAAA